>NC_074678.1:24461622-24509122 GCF_029448725.1 Salvelinus fontinalis | reverse complement strand
AAGGGTCTATACTAATAACACTGAAGAGTCTATAATAATAACACTGAAGGGTCTATACTAATAACACTGAAGAGTCTATAATAATAACACTGAAGAGGCTATAATAATAACACTGAAGAGGCTATAATAATAACACTGAAGAGTCTATACTAATAACACTGAAGAGTCTATACTAATAACACTGAAGAGTCTATACTAATAACACTGAAGAGTCTATAATAATAACACTGAAGAGTCTATAATAATAACACTGAAGGGTCTATACTAATAACACTGAAGAGTCTACACTAATAACACTGAAGGGTCTATAATAATAACACTGAAGAGTCTATAATAATAACACTGAAGAGGCTATAATAATAACACTGAAGAGTCTATAATAATAACACTGAAGGGTCTATACTAATAACACTGAAGAGGCTATAATAATAACACTGAAGAGTCTATAATAATAACACTGAATAGGCTATAATAATAACACTGAAGAGTCTATACTAATAACACTGAAGAGGCTATAATAATAACACTGAAGAGTCTACACTAATAACACTGAATAGGCTATAATAATAACACTGAAGGGTCTATACTAATAACACTGAAGAGTCTATAATAATAACACTGAAGAGGCTATAATAATAACACTGAAGGGTCTATACTAATAACACTGAAGAGTCTATAATAATAACACTGAAGGGTCTATACTAATAACACTGAAGAGTCTATAATAATAACACTGAAGGGTCTATACTAATAACACTGAAGAGTCTATAATAATAACACTGAAGAGGCTATAATAATAACACTGAAGAGGCTATAATAATAACACTGAAGAGTCTATACTACTAACACTGAAGAGTCTATACTAATAACACTGAAGAGTCTATACTAATAACACTGAAGAGTCTATAATAATAACACTGAAGAGTCTATAATAATAACACTGAAGGGTCTATACTAATAACACTGAAGAGGCTATAATAATAACACTGAAGAGTCTATAATAATAACACTGAATAGGCTATAATAATAACACTGAAGAGTCTATACTAATAACACTGAAGAGTCTATACTAATAACACTGAAGAGTCTATACTAATAACTCTGAAGAGTCTATAATAATAACACTGAAGAGGCTATAATAATAACACTGAAGAGGCTATAATAATAACACTGAAGAGTCTATAATAATAACACTGAAGAGGCTATAATAATAACACGGAGAGTCTATACTAATAACTCTGAAGAGTCTATAATAATAACACTGAAGAGTCTATACTAATAACTCTGAAGAGTCTATAATAATAACACTGAAGAGTCTATACTAATAACTCTGAGGAGTCTATAATAATAACACTGAAGAGTCTATAATAATAACACTGACGGGTCTATACTAATAACACTGAAGAGTCTATAATAATAACACTGAAGAGGCTATAATAATAACACTGAAGAGGCTATAATAATAACTCTGAAGAGTCTATAATAATAACACTGAAGAGGCTATAATAATAACACTGAAGAGGCTATAATAATAACACTGAAGAGTCTATACTAATAGCACTGAAGAGTCTATACTAATAACACTGAAGAGTCTCTACTACTAACACTGAAGAGTCTCTACTAATAACACTGAAGAGTCTAGTATACTAATAACACTGAAGAGTCTAGTATACTAATAACAGCTTGTTCAGAGGCTCAGAGGCAGGACCCGGGTCGAGGAGTGATCTCAACTGGCCACAGTAGAGCAGAGTTACAGTTCAGAGAGAAGGGTGATGTCAAGCTTTGATCCAAGATCAGCATCAGTTCCTAATGCAGCCTGTGACTGAGAGAGCCTGAACTTCCTCCTCCACCATATTTATCCCACTGGGCACATACTGGTTGAATCAACATTGTATCCAAGTCATTTCAATTAAATTACATTGAACCAATGTGGAATAGACATTGAATTGACACCTGTGCCCATTGGGAGGGTACTGACAGATGCATGTATTCTGTAGGTAGCAGAGTACACACATTTTTCATGTATTTATTGTCATCAGTAGAAAACATTGCACCCCTGTCATTTTCTCAAATACCCCACACCTCTCTCTCTCTCTCTCTCTCTCTCTCTCTCTCTCTCTCTCTCTCTCTCTCTCTCTCTCTCTCTCTCTCTCTCTCTCTCTCTCTCTCTCTCTCTTTCTCTCTCTCACTCTCTCTCTCACTCTCTCTTCTTCTCTCTCTCACCAGCATTCTGGCTGTGAAATCTGAGCCCGGGGCCAAATATAGCCAGACACAGTGAGCGGTCAGATGCTGGGACAGATGGGACAGCAGGCCACACTGGAGGAACCACTCAAGTAGACCTCGACCTGCTCACAGTGCCCGCACTCACTGCCTGACCAAAAAAGCTACTCTGCTGGGAAAATACGTTTCTGTCTATTCTCACAGACATTTAATCTTAACAGCAAACTGGAACTACTAGACTGGGACAATACCTTTGGACAAAGACTTGAAGGTAAGGCTGTACTTTTTCTTTTCTTGTTGACATTATTAGTGGAATGTCCTGGAGGCGCTGTTGTTTCCTTTGTTTTATATTGAAATGCTACTTACAGCCTATCAGCAATCAAGAGATCCTTCGAATTGTGGATATTAGAAAAACACTTAGAAAAATCTGTTGATATCAATTTACTGTCAGTGTATGTGAGGATATTCACTTTTGCATTTGAGATCAGGTTAGTGTCAGGGCTGCAGAAAATATATATTTTCACAAGATATTAAAGATATATTAAAGTACAGTACAATGGATGTACTAAGTACATAGTTATTGAACAGTGGTTGCAGAAATTACGTACTCTGTTCTATTCTGTAATTGACGGCATTGGTGACAATGACCATTGACAGTGGTCATTGACCTTTTGTCAATTAGTTTTAATATTTTTTAATATTCTCCATTCATATTTCATCAATGTTGTATAGTTAATGCATTTTTTCACATGGGAAATAACAGCCTCTGAAGAGAATATTATCCCTTGTGCCTGACTGTGTATACATATGTGTGTATGCATGTGTGTGTCTTGTGTGAGCTCATGTATGTGTTATACTGCAGTGTGTTTAAAGGGCCCTTATTGAGGGTGGGATTGTGCTGCTGCTGTGAAACATAGCCCAAAGGGATTCAAAATAACAACACCTGGTCTCCTGGACGCCATAGAAGGTAGAATGTCACACTCGTATATGTACAGTATACCATACTAACACACAAACACACTCACTTCTATACAGAGTGACTATTGCAAGTACGGTTTCATTCACACGCTCCATCCTCTACATTATAATCATGGAGCTCACATGTACAGTAGCCTACTGTACACACCTATGTTCCCAAGCACATTCTACATATGCATATAGATGCTTCTACTTTCATCTGATGTGTGTTCCAGACCACCTGTTTAGGAAGTGACAGAGCTATGCTTGAGCTATTGACCACTGTCAGTGGAGAGTTTCATAAATGTGTGGTATGACCAAAACAAACACAATCCCGCTGTGAAGGTGCGCACACGTGGGTGTGTGTGTTTGTGTTGCTGCCGCTGTAGTTTATCTAGTCTTTTGCAGTGTATGGACAGTACAACTCTAATTATCATGGTTAAAACTTTAATTATTTTATACTTGTAGTGGATTGTTGCAGAGACAGATAAAGAGGGAAAGAGAGAGAGAAGAATAAGGAAGCGAGAGGAGAGTGAGGGAAATAGATGATTAGGGAGAGGGAGGGATGGTGACAAATGCCAGTCATGCACACTTTGACCTCCCGAAAGCCTTTGTTAATACCAACCAGCTAAGCTCAAAGAATGCCAGCCTAAATCATCCTCAACTGTAGGTTGTTGAGGGAGGGTGTGTTGCTGTTCACTGTGAGGTCTGTTTTTATTTATTCAGATGACTATGTGTATGTTGTTTATAATTAGTGTCTGGCTATATCTACTGTGTTCACTGAATGTCATATTTGTGTGTGTGTGTTTCAGGATGCAGGACGGGAGCTGGAATCAGTCCCTCCCCCTCTCTCTGCTTATGAAGGATGGGGGCAGGGTTCTAGAGGGAGACGGAGGGGTGTTCTCAGAGACGTCGTCTGATGGGGATCTGTACCTGGACTCTATGGCGGATATGGACGCCGGAGTTGGGGACTTTTCAGATCTTACCGCCTTCCTCAGCCAAGACGAGATCAACCGCAGCCTGGACCTGGCTCGGGAGGCCTTCAGTGATGCAGAAGACCGGGGAGTCCCTGTCTCCCCTATTCCCAGAACCCAGGAGCCGGCTCTCTACTTCCCCTCCCCCACCCCCTTCAACACCACAAAATACCTGACCAAAAGCCCCAGCTTCCCCCACCAAACCAAAGCCCACTCCCCAGATGACAGCCACAAAGTCACCTCCAGCCAGAGTTTCCACCTCAGCAGGCCCATACAGGCCACATGCGAAGCCATGGCCTTGCCTGAGAAGTTTGTCTGCCACAAGAACATCACCCCAGTCTACAAGCAGGACAAGCCTCGACTGGTCCACGAGGGCTTGGAGCTGAATGAACGGGCTGCCTCCGCCACTGAGTTCTGTAGCCGTGCTGCCACCTTCATCGAAGAGTTGTCCTCCATCTTTAAAGGCTCCGCCCGGCCGGAGCACATAGGGGAGGAAGACTCCTCCTCTCCCGACAGCGGGTATCTGTCTCCTAAGAGCCACTGGCCGGCCCCCCAGGGCTCTGCCTCTGTCCCCCCACAGCCTCTCATCCAACAGGGGGCACTACAGCAGTGTGAGCCAGGCTTGGGTATCCAGCCAGCAAGCATGATGGGTGGAATGGGTGTGACGGGTGTCCCTCCTCTGAGTGTGACGGGGGTTCCAATTGTCTCTGATCTGATGAGTGTGAATGAGTTGATGGGGAAGCAGCAGCACAGTGGAGCCCAGTTGATGGGGAAGCAGCAGCACAGTGGAGCCCAGTTGATGGGGAAGCAGCAGCACAGTGGAGCCCAGTTGATGGGGGAGAAGCTCAGTGGAGCCCAGTTGATGGGGGAGCAGCAGCACAGTGGAGCCCAGTTGATGGGGAAGCAGCAGCACAGTGGAGCCCAGTTGATGGGGAAGCAGCAGCACAGTGGAGCCCAGTTGATGGGGAAGCAGCAGCACAGTGGAGCCCAGTTGATGGGGGAGAAGCTCAGTGGAGCCCAGTTGATAGGGAAGCAGCAGCACAGTGGAGCCCAGTTGATGGGGGAGAAGCTCAGTGGAGCACAGAGTGGAGATGGAGACCTGTCACTGCCACACTTCACCCAGAAGCTGAAGAGCCAGGAGGTGGCAGAGGGACACCCCATCCGACTGGAGTGCAGGGTGGCAGGAAACCCTCAGCCGCTGGTCAGGTAAGGAGAATGGTGCTCGGTGGAAGTCTGATTTGATTGTGATCATATTGGTGATGAGTATCAGTAGAATGAGACGGTTAACACCAGTGGTAGAACACAAGAGGTTCATTGTGTGCATTAACAGTATAGTAAATATGACTGCTGCATGTTCCTCAACGTAAACTCAAGTTTATTTATACGCTACTGTATATTTCTTTATCTTTTTATTAAGATCTCCAATGGTATGTGTTACCCATTTGATGTAGTGGGTAAAGATCAGAACTCTGTCATCATACTATATTTAATGCTATCGTTGCAAGGCAGTTGATCCTCTTGTTGGTCCTACACCAATTTCCTTCACCTCTAAGGGAAGTGGATCCCCATGATGGAGACTTTTGAAAACAATCCCTCTCAGTAAGGAAGTCAAATCATACACACTGACTCCAGTGGAGGCTGATGAGGGGAGGACGACTCATAATAATGGATGGAACGAAGCTAATGAAATGGCATCAAACCATGTTTGATGTATTTGATACCATTCCACTGATTCCTCTCCAGCCATTACCACGAGCCCTTCTTCCCTAATTAAGTTGCTACCAACTTTCTGTGACTGACTCCCCATTTGGACACATGTGGTAACTTTGGAGTTTTGTTGTGAGAGGATTTGGAGATATGGCGAAAAAGATCCAACTAAAACACTTGAGCACATACTCATATAGAGTGGTGTCTGTGGTAGGAAGCCAGAGCCTTCAGTCAGATATAGGGTTGCTCAATGGGTGTGGGAGTGGGATGTTGAGGGAGCGGGAGGAGGTAGGAGGTGAGAGCTGTAGGGTGTCGACAAGGCCTCCACGGAACACCTTGGGACAGTGTGTAACCACAGTAACCGATAAGCCTTGCGACCAGGTGCTAGTGCAGACATTGTCAGGTCAGGGAGTTCCTGCCTGGGCAGTCATTCTGCTCTTTTTTTTATTTTTTAAAATATAGCACCCCCTGGCTGTAGGGATTTGGACCAGTCCACTAGGAAACTAAGCTGAGACACTTTTCAAACAGAAATTAATTTTAAAGGCTGTACAAGCCTTTATTTGTTATTGTCTAGTTGATGCCGGGCGTGGGGTTCATTTTGAGGAGAAGGCCTTCATCCTGCCTGGTTGAGGTTGACTAACAGAGTACAGAGGGTGAGAGACCTGGGGGCCGTGGTTCTGATATGGTTCTCTCCTGTCCTGGTGAGCTATAAGGGGCCTCTTCCTCTGCTGTATAAATAGTCTCCAGGCCAACAGGAGCCAGGCCCTGAAACGTAAGCAATGTCATGACACAGCGTTTTCTGTCACTCTCCACCTCTTCACCTCTCCACACCTTCTTGGGAAATATGAAGGTTGTAGTGTAGTGTTGTATTTGACCAATAGGAGACAGTGGCCATGCCCGAATACACATACTAGCATACTGTACCACATACTTAAACTGCATACTCATTTCGGCGTTTGATTTAATAGAATTCAAGCGTCCTTTCCGAGTCCATAAATTTATGCCCTGTACCAAAATGAAGGAATGGTGGGAGTCAACGCAATCGCGCATTAGATTAAGCATTCAGAGTACTATTTTCAAAATTGCACATACTATTTAGTATGCTAGTGTGATTATTCGTACACGGCCAGTGTAGCAATGCAGTCATGGAGAGGGGGAGAGTGAAAGGGAGAGGAAGAGGGGGAGAGTGAAAGGGAGAGGAAGAGGGGGATAGTGAAAGGGAGAGGAAGAGGGGGAGAGTGAAAGGGAGAGGAGGAGGGGGATAGTGAAAGGGAGAGGAAGAGGGGGATAGTGAAAGGGAGAGGAAGAGGGGGAGAGTGAAAGGGAGAGGAAGAGGGGGATAGTGAAAGGGAGAGGAAGAGGGGGATAGTGAAAGGGAGAGGAAGAGGGGGAGAGTGAAAGGGAGAGGAAGAGGGGGATAGTGAAAGGGAGAGGAAGAGGGGGATAGTGAAAGGGAGAGGAAGAGGGGGAGAGGTTAATATGGGCCGAGACTGGAAAATTGTTTTTGTTTTGTGTTTTCCCTAACCTATATATACACTGAACAAAAATATAAACGCAACATGCAACAATTTCAAAGACTTTACTGAGTTACAGTTCATATAAGGAAATCAGTCAATTGAATAAATTGATTCGGCCCTAATCTATGGATTTCACATGACTGGGAATACAGATATGCATCTGGTGGTCACAGATCCCTTAACAAAAAAAGGTAGGGGCGTGGATCAGAAAACCAGTCAGTATCTGGTGTGACCACCATTTGCCTCATGCAGCGAGACACGTCTCCTTCACATAGAGTTGATCAGGCTGTTGATGTGACCTGTGGAATGTTTTTACACTCCTCTTCAATGGGTGTGTGAAGTTGCTGGAGACTGGCGGGAACTGGAACACGCTTACGTACACATCAATCCAGAGCATCCCAAACACGCTCAATGGGTGACATGTCTGGTGAGTATGCAGGCCATGGAAGAAATGGGAAATGTTCAGCTTCCAGGAATTGTGTACAGATCCTTACAACATGGGGCCGAGCATTATCATGCTGAAACATGAGGTGATGGCGGTGGATGAATGGCACGACAATGAACCTCAGGATCTCATCACGGTATCTCTGTGCATTCAAATTGCCATCGATCAAATGCAATTGTGTTCATTGTCCGAAGCTTATGCCTGCCCATTCTATAACCCCAGAGTGCCACCATGGGGCTGTTCACAACGTTGACATCAGCAAACCACTCGCCCACACAATGCTATCTGCCATCTGCCATCTGCCAGTACAGTTGAAACCGGGATTCATCCGTGAAGCGCACACTTCTCCAGCGTACCAGTGGCCATCGAAGGTGAGCATTTGCCCACTGACGTCGGTTATGACACCAAACTGCAGTCAGGTCACGGTTATGCAAATTAGCTTCCCTGAGACGGTTTCTGACAGTTTGTGCAGAAATGCATTGGTTGTGCAAACCCACAGTTTCGTCGTGGCTGGTCTCAGACGATCCCACAGGTGAAGAAGACGGATGTGGAGGTCCTGGGCTGGCATGGTCACACGTGCTCTGCAGTTGTGAGGCCGGTTGGACGTACTGCCAAATTCTCTAAAATGACGGCTTATGGTAGAGAAATGAACATTAAAATCTCTGGCAACAGCTCTGGTGGACATTCGTGCAGTCAGCATGCCAATTGCATGTTCCTTCAAAACTTGAGATATCTGTGGCATTGTGTTATGTGACTAAAACTGCACATTTTAGTGTGGCCTTTAATTGTAACCCGCACAGGGTAAACCTGTGTAATGATCATGCTGTTTAATCTGCTTCTTGATATGCCACACCTGTCAGGTGGATGGATTATCTTGGCAAAGGAGAAATGCTCACTGAAAAGATTTGAGAAAAATAAGCTTTTTGTGTGTTTGGAACATTTCTGGGATATTTTATTTCAGCTCATGAAACATGGGACCAATACTTTACATGTTGCATTCATATCTTTGTTCAGCATAGTTGATTTATGTGTGAATGTTGCTTGTAAAATCAGTCTGGGATTGGGATTTGGATGTTTAGAAGTCTTGAATTATTTATGCATTGTTCATGTGGAACTGAGGTCTTGTTCACTTCAAGTCATGGGGATCTGGATAGAATGTCACACAGATGTTTTGTCACTTATTTTATCCTGCAGATACCCACTTGTAAGGCTTGACTTGTTTTCTGTCTATTGACACTAGGTGGCACTATGGTGTTTATAATTCATAAAGATGTTGCACAATGTCTTCACAGTCCCCAATGGAATCTGCAATGTCTAGGAAGTTGAAATGACATCCCAGTATTAAATGAATATGTTGACAACATGTTGAAATAGATATGTAAGAACATCTACTGGTGTTGGTTTCACCGGTATGAACAAATGTCAGGGGTTTTCCACCTCAACATCCAGACAACTGCTTCAGTTGTGTATATTTTATGTGTTTTCCAGGTAAATGGATGGTGTCTCAGGGTAAATACAGTGTGGTTAAAAGACTGAGCTAAGGCGTTTCATAAACACACTGTTCCTCTGCTCTTCATCCATCTCACTCACTAGGACAGACACACAATAACATTCAGAATTCCTCTGGGACTGGTGTGTGGTATAAAGAGAACAGGCCTCGTATCCTGGTGAAGACTATTCAAATCAAATCAAATCAAACTTTATTTGTCACATGCGCCGAATACAACAAGTGTAGACCTTCCTGTGAAATGCTTACTTACAAGCCCTTAACCAACAGTGCAGTGCAAGAATAGTTTAGAAAATATTTACCAAATAAACTAAAGTAAAAAAATTTAAAAAGTAAGACAATAAAATAACTATATACAGGGGGTACCAGTACCGAGTCAGTGTGCGAGGGTACAGGTTATAATAAACAGTGAGTAGCAGCAGTGTACAAAACAAATGGGGGGGTCAATGTAAATAGTCCGGTTGCCATTTGATTAATTGTTCAGCAGTTTTATTGCATGGGGGGAGAAGCTGTTAAGGAGATTTTGGTCCTAGACTTGGAGCTCCGGTACTGCTTGCCGTGCGGCAGCAGAGAAAACAGTCCATGACCTGGGTGACTGGAGTCTCTGACAATTTTATAGGCTTTCCTCTGACACTTCCTGGATGGCAGGAAGCTTGGCCCCAGGGTACTGGGACGTACGCACTACCCTCTCTAGTGCCTTACCGTCAGAAGCCGAGCAGTTGCCATACCAGGTGGTGATGCAACTGATCAGGATGCTCTCGATGGTGCAGCTGTAGAACTTTTTGAGGATCTGGGGACCCATGTCAAATCTTTTCAGTCTTCTGAGGGGAAAGAGGTTTTGTCGTGCTCTCTTCACAACTGTCTTGGTGTGTTTGGACCATGATAGTTCGTTGGTGATGTGGACACCAAGGAACTTGAAACTGTCGACCCGCTCCACTACAACCACGTCAATGTTAATGGGGACATGTTCGGCTCGTCTTTTTCTGTTGTCCACGATCAGCTCCTTTGTCTTGCTCACATTGAGGGAGAGGTTGCTGTCTTGCCACCACACTGACAGTTCTCTGACCTCCTCCATATAGGCTGTCTCATCATTGTTGGTGATCAGGCCTACCACTTGTGTCGTCAGCAAACTTAATGATGGTGTTGGAGTCGTGTTTGGCCACGTAGACGTGGGTGAACAGGGAGTACAGGAGGGGACTAAGTACACACTCCTGAGGGGCCCCAGTGTTGAGGGTCAGTGTGGCAGACGTGTTGTTGCCTACCGTTACCACCTGGGGGCAGCCCATCAGGAAGTCCAGGATCCAGTTGCAGAGGGAGGTGTTTAGTCCCAGGGTCCTTAGCTTATTGATGAGCTTCGTGGGCACTATGGTGTTGAACGCTGAGCTGTAGTCAATGAACAGCATTCTCACATAGCTGTTCCTTTTGTCCAGGTGGGAAAGGGCAGTGTGGAGTGCGATTGAGATTGCGTCATCTGTGGAGCTGTTGGGTCGGTATGCAAATTGGAGTGGGTCTAGGGTATCCGGGAGGATGCTGTTGATATGAGCCATGACCGGCCTTTCAAAGCATTTCATGGCTACTGACGTGAGTGCTACGGGGTGGTAATAATTTAGGCAGGTTGCCTTCGCTTTCTTGGGCATAGGGACTATGGTGGTCTGCTTGAAACATGTAGGTGTTACAAACTTGGTGAGGGAGAGGTTTAAAATGTCAGTAAAAACACTTGCCAGTTGGTCCGCGCATGCTTTGAGTACACGTCCTGGTAATCCGTCTGGCCCCGCGGCTTTGTGAATGTTTAACTGTTTAAAGGTCTTGCTGATATCGGCGACCAAGAGAGTTAACACACAGTCATCCCGAACAGCTGGTGCTCTCGTGCATGCTTCAGTGTTGCTTGCCTCGCAGCGAGCATAAAATACATTTAGCTCGTCTAGTAGGCTCGTGTCACTGGGCATCTCGCGTCTGGGTTTCCCTTTGTAGTCCTTAATCATTTTCAAGCCTTGCCACATCCGACGAGCACCAGAGCTGGTGTAGTAGGATTCAATCTTAATCCTGTATTGACGTTTTGCTTGTTTGATGGTTTAACTGAGGGTATAGCGGGATTTCTTAAAAGCGTCCAGATTAGTGTCCCGCTCCTTGAAAGCGGCAGTTCTAGCCTTTAGCTCAATGCGGATGTTGCCTGTAATCCATGGCTCCTGGTTGGGAAATGTACGTACGGTCACTGTGGGGACGACGTCAGAAAAATGTTGAGTACCAGAGAATCCATGCCAAAAGAAAGACACTTTCCTTGTAAAAATGTTCACAATGTTTCTGGTTCTGGACTAGCCCTAGTTCTGTAATACACCATGGTCCAAACACACTAAGACAGTCGTGAAGAGGGCACGACAAAGCCAATTCCCCCTCAGGAGACTGAAAATATTTGGCATGGGTCCTCAGATCCTCAAAATGTTCTACAGCTGCACCATCAAGAACATCCTGACTGGTTGCATCACTGCCTGGTATGGTAACTGCTCGGCCTCCGACCACAAGGCACTACAGAGGGTAGTGTACATCACTGGGGCCAAGCTTCCTGCCATCCAAGACATCTATATCAGGCAGTGTCAGAGGAAGGCCCTAAACATTGTCAAAGACTCCAGCCACCCTAGTCATAGACTGTTCTCTCTGCTATCGCACAGCAAGTGGTACCGGAGTGCCAAGTCGAGGTCCCAAAGGCTTCTTAACAGTTTCTACCCCCAAGCCATAAGACTCCTGAACAGCTAATCAAAGGGCTACCCAGACCCCTCTTTTACGCTGCTGCTACTCTATTTATAATCTATGCATTGTCACTTTAACTCTACCTACATGTACATATTACATCAATGACCTCGACTAACCGGTGCCCCTGCACATTGACTCTGTACCGGTACCCCCTGTATATAGCCTCGCTTGTTATTTTACTGCTGCTGTTACATTTTTTGTGACTTTTGTTATCTATTTTCTATTTTTTACTTATCTATTTTTTTCTTAACTTCTTAAAGCATTGTTGGTTAAGGGCTTGTAAGTAAATATTTCACTGTAAGGTCTACTACACCTGTTGTATTCGGCACATGTGGCAAGTAAAATTTTATTTTATTTTATTTGAGCGGTCATTTCTCCTCCTACATTGGAGACAAGGAATAAGTAACATCTTCATTCGAGCTGTACAGGGATCTTATACCTCTACAATACACCCAATCAGTTCCAGGTGTGGAGAGGCATGCCAGTATGTAAACATTGGGTTTGGCATAGCAGACAGTGTAAATTGCACCCAGGCCTTGTAGGCGCTGTATGGATTTATGCATGCAGGGTTTGTTTACATAGGCCAAGTGGGGTCTACATGTGTGTGAGGATTTTAAGGATGAAGTTACCTCCCTGCATGTGTGAGGATTTTATGGATGAATATACCTCCCTGTGTGTGTGTGTGTGTGTGTGTGTGTGTGTGTGTGTGTGTGTGTGTGTGTGTGTGTGTGTGTGTGTGTGTGTGTGTGTGTGTGTGTGTGTGTGTGTGTGTGTGTGTGTGTGTGTGTGTGTGTGTGTGTGTGTGTGTGTGTCACAGTCACAGTCACATCTGTTCCCTGCGGTTGTACCCCAGGAGTTGCAGAGGGGATGTGTTTTGGGAATTACCCTGTAATGTGATATCAGGGGTGATTTGCTGCCGAAAAGTACCACATGGATGCAGTGAACAACGGCTATCTCCCTGCCTAGGAGCTAAAGGTTTTGTTGTTTCATCAAAATGTACAGAATGTTTAGCATTTAGCCTGCATATTCCTTGATATTTAAATATTATATTTTAAGATTGACATACAAATAAACCAAACACACACAACCACAGAGGAAACTTGAGGAAGATGAGAAGATAGAGAGGAATTTTGCGATGAAATCCAAACAAGGCAGCTTTTCCATCACCAGGAGCACACAGCATTCCCTACGCTGAGGTTGGAATTTGTCATCAAATATAGGATTCTTGTTTAAATTAAAAACTCATATTTGCACAACCAATGTTTAGTTCCCCCCCCCCCCCCCCCCCCCCCTCCTTGTGTAACAGATAATTCAGCTATAGCTGTAATCCATATCAGCTACATCATATGGTACCATAGGGCTTCGGTCCTCATCCTCATATATTGAGACAACTGGACAGACATGGGTAGATGTGAGATTCAAATGAGAAAAGAGAGAGTGAGAGTGATAGGGGAGGGGAGGGTAGGGGAGGGGGGATAAAAGAGATGTTGGCAGAGTGTGATGTTGCTGTAGTAGTAAAGAGATATCTATCCATAGATACCTGGCTGTGGAGATAGCCTTGTTAATATGGACAAGGTTTATTATCTGTCATAGCAACTTCTTAGGAAGGTCATGATTTTTTTATTTTTTTATTTCACCTTTATTTAACCAGGTAGGCCAGTTGAGAACAAGTTCTCATTTACAACTGTGACCTGGCCAAGATAAAGCAAAGCAGTATGTAACGTCCTGACCAGAGTTGTTATGTGTTTTGCTTGTTTAGTGTTGGTCAGCACGTGAGCTGGGTGGGAATTCTATGTTGTGTGTCTAGTTCGTCTGTTTCTGTGTTCAGCCTAATATGGTTCTCAATCAGAGACAGCTGTCAATCGTTGTCCCTGATTGAGAATCATATATAGGTGGCTTGTTTTGTGTTGGGGATTGTGGGTGGTTGTTTTCTGTGTCAGTGTTTGTGCCACACAGGACTGTGACGGTTAGTTTGTTTGTTATTTTGTATAGTGTTTATGTCTAACGTTAGTAGCTTGTGTATTGCACTTTTGTTTGTAGCTTCACGGTCGTTTGTTGTTTTGTATTAGTTTGTCAGTATCTTGTCTTTGTGTTAATTAAATTCATGGAAAATGACCACGCTGCACATTGGTCCTCCGATCCTTCTCTCCTCATCCGAGGAGGAGGAAGAGCTACACTGCCGTTACACAGTGTGACAAAAACAACAACACAGGGTTACACATGGGATAAACAAACGTACAGTCAATAATACAATAGAAAAATATATGTACAGTGTGTGCAAATGTAGTGAGGTAAGGCAATAAATAGGCCATAGTTTCAAAATAATTACAATTTAGCATTAACACTGGAGTGATAGATCTGCAGATGATGATGTGCACGTAGAGATACTGGGGTTCAAAAGAGCAACAAAAAAAAAACAATATGGGGATGAGGTAGTTGGTTGTGATATTTACAGATAGGCTGTGTACAGGTACAGTGATGGGTAAGCTGCTCTGACAGCTGATGCTTAAAGTTAGTGAGGGAGATATGTGTCTCCAACTTCAGTGATTTTTGCAATTCGTTCCAGTCATTGGCAGCAGAGAACTGGAAGGAAAGGCGGCCAAAGGCGGTGTTGGCTTTGGGGATGACCAATGAAATATACCTGCTGGAGCGTGCGTGCTACAGGTGGGTGTTGCTATGGTGACCAGTGAGCTGAGATAAGGTTGGGCTTTACCTAGCAGAGACTTGTAGATGACCTGGAGCCAGTGGGTTTAGCGACAAATATGTCGCGAGGGCCAGCCAACGAGAGCATACAGGTCGCAGTGGTGGGTAGTATATGGGGCTTTGGTGACAAAATGGATGGCACTGTGATGGACTGCATCCAATTTGCTGAGTAAAGTGTTGGAGGCTATTTTGTAAATGACATCGCCAAAGTCAAGGATCGGTAGGATAGTCAGTTTTACGAGGGTATGTTTGGCAGCATGAGTAAAGGAGGCTTTGTTGCGAAATAGGAAGCCGATTCTAGATTTAATTTTGGATTGGAGATGCTTAATGTGAGTCTGGAAGGAGAGTTTACAGTCTAACAAGACACCTAGGTATTTGTAGTTGTCCACAAATTCTAAGTAAGAACCGTCCAGAGTAGTGATGCTAGGTGGGCGGGCGGGTGCGGGCAGCGATAGGTTGAAGAGCATGCATTTAGTTTTACTAGCATTTAAGAGCAATTGGAGGCCATGGAAGGAGTGTTGCATGCCGTTGAAGCTCGTCTGGAGGTTTGTTAGCACAATGTCCAAAGAAGGGCCAGATATATACAGAATGGTGTCGTCTGCATAGAGGTGGATCAGAGAATCACCAGCAGCAAGAGCGACATCATTGATATATACAGAGAAGAGAGTCGGCCCGAGAATTTAACCCTGTGGCACCCCCATAGAGACTGACAGAGGTCCGGACAACAGGCCCTCCGATTTGACACACTGAACTCTATCAGAGAAGTAGTTGGTGAACCAGGCGAGGCAGTCATTAGAGAAACCAAGGCTGTTGAGTCCGCTGATAAGATTGATTCTAACAAGCACATCAACTGCTAATCTTATCAAATGAGATACCAGCACAGATACTAAATAGATAGCTTTTCCTTCCTGCCCCCCCCCCCCATCCCCCCGCCATTTGCATATTACCCTATGGCATGCTTGTCTCAAAAGGCATTCTCACGCGCACACGTTTTCTATGTGCTATTATCCCTACCCTTTGTTCCTCATTACACTAATTTCATTAGCTAATTTTCTCTCTAGTGTGAGTGTGTTCTCAGGTGTGTACATGATTGTGTGTGTGTGTGTGTGTGTGTGTGTGTGTGTGTGTGTGTGTGTGTGTGGTGTGTGTTTGCATAGGTGTTGTGTGTTTGTATCTCCCTTTACTTCCCACCAATCTGTCTTTAATGGTTGCACCTCATTTTAAAGCTAATTTCCCATGGATAGGGGCTTTGATGGGGTTGCCAGGACTTGGCAAGAGATCTCCCGTCCTCACCTCTAAAAAGGCCTTTTGTACATTCACTCTCAGGGTAACGAATTGGTGATGAGCTAGTAGTGTCAACATTTTACATTCCCACTGGGAGAGGCATTCCTGTTGGCTGGGCGCGGTCTCCCGTGGTCATGGGCGACTGCAGCTGTCTGTGGTCTTGGTGCGAGAGTCCTACGGTCCCTAAGCGCCTGGTATTCAGTGCACACTCGAGCTCCTCAACCTTTTTTTATTTAGAAATTTGATTTTATTAATTTAACCTTTATTTAACTAGGCAAGTCAATTGAGAACAAATTCTTATTTACAATGATGGCCTACCCCAGCCAAACCCGGATGACGCTGGGCCAATTGTGTGCCACCCTATGGGACTCCCAATCACGGCCGGTTGTGATACAGCCTGTGATACACTAGTTTATACTGAGAGAGAGGCCTGTTTGGCATCAGGATGGTGTGTGTGTGTCTGTGTGTGTGTGTGTGTTGGGGACACCTCCTCTAAAGGTATGGTTATATTCGCAGTGGGGTTGTTTTTTTATGTGAAGTTTTGTGCCTGCTTCCCTTGATTTCCTGTATAAAGTGCAGCCAGTACAGCATTACAGAGAGAGTGAGGGGGAGAGGGCAAACTCCACTGAACTAGTTTCAGTGTATTGAATCACTTGTGAGTTTCTGGATTTTGGATAAACTTCTCCTTTAATGATTCCAGCTTTAATTGTTGTGTGTTTGATGTGTTATTTAAAGGCTTTCTGTGTAATGTTCTTTCTTGTCATCACCATAACTGCTTGTCGTGCAAACAAAGCATTTTCTAAACTGGTCTTGGTGTATAGAGTTGGTAGTAAGACGTAGAAGGAGATAGCTGTGGGGAAGCAGCCTTGGCTGCACGGGATAAACCAAACACACACAACCACAGAGGAAACTTGAGGAAGATGAGAAGCTAGAGAGGAATTTTGCGATGAAATCCAAACAAGGCAGCTTTTCCATCACCAGGAGCACACGGCATTCCCTACGCTGAGGTTGGAATTTGTCATCAAATATAGGATTCTTGTTTAATTTAAAAGCTCATATTTGCACAGCCAATGTTTACTTTTTCTCAGCTATAGCTGTAATCCATATCAGCTACATCATATGGTACCATTAGCCCTTCCTCTTTCTTTCTGTTTAACAACAGCTATAGTATGAGGTCATAGCAGCCAGCGAAACTAGATTCAGCCGCAGTCCGGAATATAATTACAAATAATTTGTAGACTGCAAATTGACCTCAAGAAGCCCAAGCGTGGCAATGCTTTGGAACAGATTTCCAGAATTAAAATAACTTGGAGCTGATTTGCTGGTGTTTGTGCAGTCTTTTTATTGTTTGCAGGCATATGTATTACTCACAGGTAGTTCTCACTATGCTGTGGGTTGAAGGATGTGTGTGTGTATGTGAACATGCCTGTGTGTATGTGAATATGTGTGTGTGTATTTGAATATGTGTGTGTGTATGTGAATATGTGTGTGTGTGTATGTGAATATGTGTGTGTGTGTAGATACATGAGTAGATGTGTTCTGGTAGATAACTCCATGCTGTTTGCGAATGTAGTGAGGAGTGTAAGAGCAAACGAATGTAAGAGCAATCGTCAGTCAATCCATATGCTCATACAGTGCATCATTACTGCCACTTTTATACAGTATGTTTGATGTGCAGAGCTGTGGTGTAGTGGTAATACTCCCTGGCACCAATCACATCTAGACTCCCCACTGGAGACCGGGGTTCAATCTCTGCGTCCGAGCTTCCCACTGTTGATCCCACCTACCTGTATCCCCCTCTGAATTCCAAAGTGTGTCAATAAAAGTGTGAAATACAATTTTTTTTAAATAAACATGCACCCATAAGTACAGTAAGCTAGCATGTCAGCAGTAAAGCCTTCAGATGGACACGTGTCACTGCTGTTCGTCAGTGTGTGTTAACAGCAGGCATGACCATGCGAGCTGTTGGTTCCCAGCCTTCCTTCTGGCCCTGGACCCAGACTCTCCTGGGCTGAAGATAGGGTGTGAAGTTTCCCCCCTGGAGGTGAGACTTTTCCAGTTCCGCTGTCTGGCAGCCTGGAGCATCAAGGACAAGGAGGGTCCTCCTGTGCTCTGGCTCTTATCACCACACACAAACAGCTTCGCTAATACTATTTACACATTTTGTTGTGTGTGTATGATTGTTCGAGGGATGTAACACTAAGTCCTCCCGCCTGTAATTCTATGACCATGTCTATTTGTGCTAACATTATAGCTGATGTTGAGGGTAATCCTGATGTCTGTGGTATATGGTCAACTCAGGGTCTGTACACAAAATGACTAACTTACCAAACCAGAGAGAGATAAAGGAGGAGTGAGGAGAGACAGGGTAAAGAGAGAATGCAAAGGGAGGTAGATAGGGAGAGGAGGAGAGAGAGGGTACAGAGAGAATGCAAAGGGAGGTAGATAGGGAGAGGAGGAGAGAGAGGGTACAGAGAGAATGCAAAGGGAGGTAGATAGGGAGAGGAGGAGAGAGAGGGTAAAGAGAGAATGCAAAGGGAGGTAGATAGGGAGAGGAGAAGAGAGAGGGTACAGAGAGAATGCAAAGGGAGGTAGATAGGGAGAGGAGAAGAGAGAGGGTACAGAGAGAATGCAAAGGGAGGTAGATAGGGAGAGGAGAAGAGAGAGGGTACAGAGAGAATGCAAAGGGAGGTAGATAGGGAGAGGAGAAGAGAGAGGGTACAGAGAGAATGCAAAGGGAGGTAGATAGGGAGAGGAGAAGAGAGAGGGTACAGAGAGAATGCAAAGGGAGGTAGATAGGGAGAGGAGGAGAGAGAGGGTAAAGAGAGAATGCAAAGGGAGGTAGATAGGGAGAGGAGAAGAGAAATGAATCCCCCATTAAGCGTTAGATTTATATAAGTGCATTAGTGAGAGACAGTTTGGAGAGTTGAAAGTAAAATACCAGACTTGACATAAAGTGTGTCGGAGCCAGACAAAGGCAGCAGTTGTGACGTTGGAGGCGGGTAATGCTATAGACTAGCTACAGACAGTACAGAAGGACAGGGGACAGGACAATACATCTCCCACAGCTTCTTCAGATACTCTGTGTGTCCTCCGTTCCAGTTCAGCTCTCAGGGTAAACACTTAGACACGCACTTACCTCCCATCATCTGGAAACACTGATGGCATCTCATCACATACTCACTGACATACACACTAGCGTAGTGCAGCATTCATCAGCTAACGTACAGTACGTCCAAAGTACCCCTAAAGCACACAGATAATACCTCAAGCACATACAAACTACACCTCAAACACAAAGTTACAAGCGCGTTTCTGGAACACACTTGGTTATAGAACCATGATAGATCTTATGAACTTGGATGAAAGGAGACTGGGATATACTTGAATACGTCACATTTCCTAATCTTGATCCGAACAGAAGAGTTACAGTTCTGAGATCAGTTCACTGTGTGTTGTGAGTCAGAGGTGAGGGCCTGTTCTACAGCTAGGCCTGGTACAGTACAGCACAGAGCTACATTCCTGGGCTCACCTGCATAATGACTCCCTCCAGCCATTCATCATGCTTGATAAGGCACGACCATTAGATTCAGCTTACAGTAAGATGCCTTTTGATGTGTGATATTTTGGGCTGTTTGTCTTGGGTTGGATCCCTGTGCGGCTCCCAGGACCCAGTGTTTGAGGGCTTGTAAGGCTTGATTCAATTATCTGTCTGATATTTAAAAAGGAGGAATTCTTCATGGAATTACTGTGTGTAGACTGTGTGACTGCCTGTGTGAGTAACTGATGGTTTGTAAAACAGTGTGTGTGTGTGTGTATCTATTTTAATATACCGTGTGTATTTATGTGTATTGTGTGTTTGACTATGTGTTCATTTGAATATGAATGTGCAAGCGTGTGTCAGTCTGTGTGAGTGTACAAGCCTGTTTTATGACCAGACGAGGGTCATATGGGACTCATAAAACCAAGGTTGGGTTTTTCCCTCCCAGATCCATGTCCATGTGACAGGATTATAGCTGTACACGTTAAATTGTCTCACTCAGACTCAGGAGAGGTATCTCCATCTCCATCTCTCTTTTCTCATTTTGTCTCTTCTCTCTACCATTGTCATTATCTCCATTCCTCGTTTTCTCCTCCTCCAGCTCTCTGTCCCTGTTTCCCATTCCCCCCTCTCCTCCCTCTCTGCACGCACAGCCACAGTTTCTGTGGCCCAGACCCACAGGTCAGTGATAAGGAACTATGTTTGGGGATGGTGTCATATAGACAGTAGTATTTGGGGGGTCCGTGTAGGGGTATTCATTTTCATGTAAAGGGTAGGATGAGACGTCTCATGTGTCTGTGCATTAAGAGATGAGTTTGGAGGTTGGGGAGGTTACAGAGTAATATGTCTCCCGCTGCTCCCTGTCATCTCTCTCAACTAAGAGATAACAACAACATACAGGATCACTTCATAGTTATCTATAGAGGGCACATTTATTATTTTTATCAGTGTTCATCCTTTTTTAAGCATCTACTGTATATCAAGCTTTTTTTGACAGCAGATAGACAGTAGATAACTGTCTTAAGTTTTAAACAAGGACTTCCGATGACTCAGAGTTATAGCTGTTTAGATGTAGGCTATAGCTCCTCTTAATCAACATGTTTCTCTGAGTTCAGAGTGAGGAACACGTTTTACATGGCGCCTGATTTCTGAGACAGTCTGTCATTGAAGGTGGTTTTCTTAAAGGGGCAGTGCAGTCAAAAATGTGATTTGCCAGTTTTTTCATAGATTTCCACACTATGTTGTAGAAAAATCTGTGAAAGATTTTACTTTTGTTTTTTTAAAGTTCATTTTAGTTTAAGAGCTGTTCGTAAAGACGGCCTGAAAGTTCTGCTTGCTTTGCATGGGTGGAGTTTTGGACTGCCTGGCGACATCTTCAGGTGGTAAAAGTTTGTTGATCATACTTATTTTACAGTTATAAGAATGGTGAAATATTATAGTAAGTAGTTTATAATCTGATTGTTATTATATTTAGAAAGCATTTCAGTCATATTCCTCCACTTTTGTTGAATAGAAAAAAACATAGATGATTTTTAGTATTTTAATAATATTTGTACTATGCACTTGAGCTTGTGTCCTCAAAAGTCAGTACATCCTTGCAATTTATAACAATTTTTTACCAGAAAGGTGAGGTCCAGACCTTTCTAGAACTATGCGGCATTACTAGTTATTGTTTATTGCCATCCCATGAATGTTTAATTTTTTGGGGTATGTCTATTTATCTACACATTTATAGAAATCTAAATGTTGCCATAACGTTCATTAATAGACCAAATAAGAAAGAGATTTTGCCCTCCTCTCTGCCATTAACAGCTAGTTTTTAGGTTACATATCCCTCCCATTAGGCTCATCCAATTAGGCCCCTCAGACCACTCCCAGACAGTTCTAGCAAAATTCTTGCTTGAGAAGTTGCTTTTTGCTAAGCAGCTATTTTTGTTTCTGTTTAACATAATAATCTCAGTAAGATACTCAATTGTTACCCTGAAATGATTTGAGATTGAGATAAAAACAGCTGCTTTGGACCTTTAATTGGTGGGGAACATCTGAGAGAAAGATAAAAATTGTTAGAAATTTGCATCATACTGAGGCCAGGGATCAATGCAGACACAGAGTGCTCATTTTTCTGTATTTTCCTGGATAGTCACCTGTTGAAGTGTCCTGGTATTAAGGAATGCTTTTCCCTAATTTGAGCACATGATTCCTTTTTTGTTCAAGCTGGGCTGAAATGCGTTCGGGTACGCTTTTTCAGACTCACCATTACTGCTCCAATCACTGGGTGTTTTAAACCTGTGTTTCAAATGTGTTCAGGAAGTTTCAATGGTTTTTAACCCCATTCTCCTGGATTCCTGTGTTTCCTCCTTACAGAGGAGGGGTGCCACAGGGTTAAATTCTCGGGCCGACTCTCTTCTCTGTATACATCAATGATGTTGCTCTTGCTGCTGGTGATTCTCTGATCCACCTCTACGCAGATGACACCATTCTGTATTATTCTGGCCCCTCTTTGGACACTGTGTTAAGCACCAGCTGTCAGAGCAGCTCACAGATCACTGCACCTGTTCATAGCCCATCTGTAAACAGCCCATCCAACTACCTCATCCCCATACTGTATTTATTTATTTATTTATCTTGCTCTTTTCCACCCCAGTATCTCTACTTGCACATTCATCTTCTGCACATCTACCATTCCAGTGTTTAATTGCTATATTGTAATTACTTCGCCACCATGGCCTATTTATTGCCTTACCTTCCTTATCTTACCTAATTTGCACACACTGTATATAGACTTTTTGTTTTCTTTTTTTCAACTGTATTATTGACTGTATGTTTTGTTTATTCCATGTGTAACTCTGTGTTGTTGTATGTGCCGTACTGCTATGCTTTATCTTGGCCAGGTCGCAGTTGCAAATGAGAACTTGTTCTCAACTAGCCTACCTGGTTAAATAAAGGTTAAATATTTTTTTTTAAAGTAAATAAAATAAAAGAGATCTATCAAATCTATCAAACACTATATACCACCACCATCAGGAAGCAGAGGAGGTTGGGCTATGGGTGCAGATGTGTGCATGTGTGTGTGTATGTGTGTGTGCGTGTGCGTGTGTGTTTGTGTAAGTATTTGTGTATGCATGTGTTTGTGTGTGTGTGTTTTTGGGAAGATTTTTGCTGTCATGGCCTCCAGATGGCCCTAAGTGTCTGTCACTTCCTCCTTGTTAAAAGTCTACCCCACTCTTCACAAACAGGAAGTAGTCAAATGAGATGTTTGATTGAGCCAGAAACATCTAAGGGTGTTGGAGGAATAAGACATTGAATGGAATAACAGATGACAGAGGTCAGGGGTCACATTCATTGGTCTAAGGATAGTTCTATAGGAGACCCAGAGCCTATAGCATGTGACCTGGTCATGGATCTTTGTTGCTGTGGTCCATGTACTGTATGTCAGCAGAGCTGATGTTGCTGCGATGGCAGAAACAGTAGTTAAGATGAAGTCCACCTCATGGTCTGAAAGCCTGCTATGAACTTTCCCTTTCTCTTATCCTTCGCTGACCTGGTAAATGGAGACAAGGATGTTCTTGAAATCTCTCTACATTTTAAATTCTCACATCAGGCCTTTTTACGACAACCGCTTGTTTGTTTCACCTCAGCTGAAAACGTGGCATCCTCTCTCCATGTTGAGATCATAAGTCAGTTTAGAGGTTAGAAAATGTTTAAACGTGTTTTCCTAGATGTCGGTTTTGTTGTATTACATTTGCAATTCATTGCATATTTGTTGTAATTTATGCTCCCATCGAAGTGGACTTCATGAGTGGTCCAACTTATTTTTGTTTGTGTCAGTTGGTTTCCTTGGGGAATGTGGAGTTTTTCATGATGATGCATACCTTGTATGATATCTTGCGACACTGACTTGACCCTTTTAAAAAGCGAAATAGCCTATTCTGTGTAAATGGGTTTGTCTACGTGTAAGCAAGAGTGTACATGTTTGATTATGGGTGTTTCCATATGAAGTGGGTGTGTAATGTGATAGTGCTTGTGTTGGGCAATGTGGATACTGTACTGCACGTGTGTTTTCCATAAGGCAATGGCTGTTCATAGGGAGGAGGCTCTTCATGCTCAGTCAGTTGACTAACATCTTGGAAAGTCCTGATGCTCTCAGCCAGAACCATCTCTTCCAGTTCTAAACAATCGCTCTCTTCCTGAACCAAGCCTCCCTGAACATTGTGTTATAGCCCTAATGACTACAAAGAAGGCAGGGCAGACCAGGTTCTATACAGACCAGAGAGCACTCAGCAACAGCAGGCCTGAGGTTGAACTACTGTGGGCCAGCCTATTATTAGTAATGGGAACATCCAGAAACATTGTCTCATTTACCTGTGTTTTATGTTCACTTAAGCCGGAGGATACACACACAGTTATGTTCGTGTCTTTATCACAGTAGCGTTCACAGTAGCGTAGCTCCAATGGAATGGATATGAAACCAAACCCTTTCTTGAGAAACCAAACCCTTTCTAGAGAAACCAAACCCTTTCTAGAGAAACCAAACCCTAGCTAGAGAAACCAAACCCTAGCTAGAGAAACCAAACCCTTTCTAGAGAAACCAAACCCTTTCTAGAGAAACCAAACCCTTTCGAGAGAAACCAAACCCTAGCTAGAGAAACCAAACCCTTTCTAGAGAAACCAAACCCTAGCTAGAGAAACCAAACCCTAGCTAGAGAAACCAAACCCTTTCTAGAGAAACCAAACCCTAGCTAGAGAAACCAAACACTAGCTAGAGAAACCAAACCCTTTCTAGAGAAACCAAACCCTAGCTAGAGAAACCAAACACTAGCTAGTGAAACCAAACCCTAGCTAGAGAAACCAAACCCTTTCTAGAGAAACCAAACCCTTTCTAAAGAAACCATACCCTAGCTAGAGTGTGGGTGTGTGTGTTCATCGTAGTGGGTTACACACTCTTGCCCACGCGCTCACCCATTTACACACTTACACACACACACACACACACACACACACACACACACACACACACACGCACGCACGCACGCACGCACGCACGCACGCGCGTAGTGGGCCTTCTAGGCAGAGTTGCAAAGAAAAAGACATATCTCAGACTGGCCAATGAAAAGAAAAGACTAGACACTCTAATATACTTGTCCTATTCCTCTTGGATTAGCTAACACAACGTGCCATTGGAACACAGGAATGATGGTTGCTGATAATGGGTCTCTGCACGCCTATGTAGATATTCCATTAAAAAATCAGTTGTTTCCAGCTACAATAGTCATTTACAACATTAACAATGTCAACACTGTATTTCTGATCAATTTGATGTTATTTTAATGGACAAAAAATGTGCTTTTCTTTCAAAAACAAGGACATTATAAAGTGACCCCAAACATCTTAACGGTAGTGTATACATATCAAATATTGTTGAAATAATCGATTTTCAGGACAAACACTTAAAATGAATGATTATGGAAAACAAAACATCAAAACATGTATGCGAATATTCAAAGTTATTATGAAAGTTATTATATTTCATGAATCACTTAAACCCCCGCTGTTTATTTTCTATGCATAGTCACTTTACCCCTACCTACATATACAAATTACCTCAACAAACCTGTACCCCCGCAGATTGACTTGGTATTGTTATTTTATTGTGTTACTTTTTAAACTTTTGATTATTTAGTAAATATTTTCTTAACTCTATTTTCTTAAAACTGCATTGTTGGTTAAGGGCTTGTAAGTAAGCATTTCACGGTAAGGTGAAATATAATACAACACCTGTTGTATTCGGCACGTGACAAATTTATTAACATTATTATTATTAACATTTTATTTAACCCTCAAGTTGACCCTGACGCCTTCAAGGAAGCCAAACAAATGAAATGATCGGTGGAAATACACAGTAACTAGCTATTCTATCCACAAAGGTTAAAAGAGTATATGAACATTGTTTACGGAGAAAAGTTATATATTTTGTGGTATTTGGTAGTGTGACCTGTCAGATTGAATGGCACTCTCATGTTCCGAGTGGAATTTCTTAGAATTTTTTTGAATTTCTTAGATTTTTTTTTCTTTGAATTGAAATCTACTTACTGTCACTCAAACTCAAATTCTAATTCTACAACATGTGAGGTGTGGCAAATCTATAATTCTGAATTGAGCCCAACCCTACCCCCCCCCTCTCTCTCTCTCTCTCTCTCTCTCTCTCTCTCTCTCGCTCTCTCTCTCTCTCTCTCTCTCTCTCTCTCTCTCTCTCTCTCTCTCTCTCTCTCTCTCTCTCTCTCTGTCTCTCTCTCTCTCTCTCACACACACACACACACACACACACACACACACACACACACACACACACACACACACACACACACACACACACACACACACACACACACACACACACACACACACAGTCTATAGTATCAACCCCTCCTAGCAACAAGTACCATAAATAATTCCACCTGCTGCTTCCCAGTGGCAGCCACTCAGATGGCGCCTCCATTGACACACACAGACCAAAATATCACTGGGCAATTCACCCAACGCTGTAAACCCCAAAACCTGAACCCCTGCTGAGCATTTCACTGAGTGAAAAACTACACCGTTTCATTCTGCATTTGATGTTAGCTCTTGTATCAGGCCTTGCCCCAGGGCACTAGAGAATCCTCAACCACTTTACTGTATGTTAACTGTACAGTCAGGATGGGCAAAAAATACTAAATACAATTACAAAATACCATAAAGATCAATGTATCAAAAATAAACTTCAAAATACTTATTTAATACTGTGACTGTGATATGTTGTTGTTTATCTACCTTAGTTGAATGCACTGACTGTAAGTCACTCTTGATAAGTGTGTCTGTTAATGACCAAAATGTTTATGTGAAAATGAACATACCAAAATTAACTGCAAAGCACACTGGGTATTATTATTAGGGCTGAGTTCATTATAATAATACTCAGTATGCTTTCTAATTGCTCATTTTTACATATACATTTACATTTAGATCATGTAGCTCTTATTACACCATAGTGCCATCAGACTTCTGATACCATGCAGGGTGAAAGGGGGCCACAAAATGGTGAACCGCTATAAAAAAATGGTATAGAAAATGTTTATGTATTTTGAAAATACAAATTATAGCTCTTGAAATTATCTTGTTACAAAATACATTGGAGTGTAGTTTAGCCCAGTGTAATGCAAAATACTCAGGAGTAATTTAAATATTTATTTTAATACATTTGCAAAAATTTCTAAAAACCTATTTTAATTTTGTCATTATGGGGTATTGTGTGTAGATTGATGAGGAAAACAATGAATTTAATACATTTTAGAATAAGCCTGTAATGTAACAACATTTGGAAAAGTCAAGGGGTCTGAATACCTTCCGAATGCACTGTACATATTTCACATACATGTAACAGAAATACTGCCCATCTCTGTGTACAGTAAGCGTTTGGAGTGTGAGGGCTGTAGCCAGTCTCAGGGCTGGGTGTGTCACGTTCCTGACCTGTTTTCTGTTGTTTTGTATGTGTGTGATGGTCAGGGCGTGAGTTTTGGGTGGGCAGTCTATGTTTTCTGTTTCTATGTTGGTTTTGGGTTGCCTGGTATGGCTCTTAATTAGAGGCAGGTGTTTTGCGTTTTCCTCTAATTGAGAGTCATATTAAGGTAGGGTGTTCTCACTGTTTGTTTGTGGGTGATTGTCTTCCGTGTCAGTGTATGTGCGCACCATACGGGACTCTTTCATTGTCGTTAGGTATTTGTAGTCTGTTCCTGTTCGTGCGTTCTTCACGTTGTATGTAAGTTCGTGTCCAGGTCTGTTTACTTCGTTTTGTTGTTTTGTAAAGTATCAAGTGTTCTTCGTGTGTTTAGTTTCGTCTTGTTTATTAAAATTCATTATGTATTCACAACCCGCTGCATTTTGGTCTTTCGAATCTTCTCTCCTCTCCTCGTTTGAGGAGGAGGATTACGACACCCGTTACAGGGTGTGTGTGTTGTGCAGGACATGATCAGGCAGGGTTCACAGCCATCTGTCCCTTACTGACCAGGTGCTATGCGCTCTAAATGGGTCTAGTTCCATCATAACTAAACAAATCATATCAAATGTATTTATAAAGCCCTTCTTACATCAGCTGATATCTCAAAGTGCTGTACAGAAACCCAGCCTAAAACCCCAAACAGCAAGCAATGCAGGTGTAGAAGCACGGTGGCTAGGAAGAACTCCCTAGAAAGGCCAGAACCTAGGAAGAAACCTAGAGAGGAACCAGGCTATGAGGGGTGGCCAGTCCTCTTCTGGCTGTGCCGGGTGGAGATTATAACAGAACATGGCCAAGATGTTCAAATGTTCATAGATGACCAGTAGGGTCAAATAATAATAATCACAGTGGTTGTCTAGGGTGCAACAGGCCAGCACCTCAGGAGTAAATGTCAGTTGGCTTTTCATAGCTGATCATTCAGAGAATCTCTACCGCTCCTGCTGCCTCTAGAGAGTTGAAAACAGCAGGTCTGGGACAGGTAGCACGTCCGGTGAACAGGTCAGCGTTCCATAGCCGCAGGCAGAACAGTTGAAACTAGAGCAGCAGCACGGCCAGGTGGACTGGGGACAGCAAGGAGTCATCAGGCCAGGTATGGTCCAAGGGCTCAGGTCCTCCGAGAGAGAGAAAGAAAGCGCTAACTAATGCACTTGTTTGAAATGAGGTTCTCCTTCACTGGCGAATAGTCATGCAAATTGTTGTACAAGAAAGAAGGAAAGAAAGAAGGAAAGAAAGAGAGAGAGCATACTTAAATTCACACAGGACACCGGATAAGACAGGAGAAATACTCTAGATATAACAGACTGACCCTAGCCCCCCGACACATAAACTACTGCAGCATAAATACTGGAGGCTGAGACAGGAGGGGTGAGGAGACACTGTGGCACCATCAGACGATACCCCCGGACAGGGCCAAACAGGCAGGATATAACCCCACCCACTTTGCCAAAACACAGACCCACACCACTAGAGGGATATCTTCAACCACCAACTTACCATCCTGAGACAAGGCCGAATATAGCCCACAGAGATCTCAGCCACGGCACAACCCAAGGGGAGCGCCAACCCAACTAGGCTGTTTTAGACCAGGCCAAAGTGGACTGTATAAGTTGTCTATTTCAATTTGGCACGCAAAACAAAATATCTGATGTCACATAGAACTGTCATTTTTCATTTCTCATCAATCTACCACACACAGAATTAAGCCCCAAAGGCCTCCTTTTCCTCAAGTCATCTGGCCCTGTGTCAGTCCTAAAACTGAGGGGTATTGTGGGGCTTTTAGATGACCAGTAGACTGCTAAACTTGTCGGCAGGATAAAAACAGACAGAATACAGGGGATGGCGTTGTTTCAGTATAGGAAACAAACTTGACAAAGAAGCCGCTAAGATAACATTTGGCCTCTGCTGCTTTGCTCATTAAACTTGTGCCACCTACAAATATAATCATCTGAGGGAAACATACTACTGCCACCATTTTTTCAACCCTCCTGGATATCATTTATTTAAGGATGCATCAGTACCATCCTGTTTCAGTATGGGTTTTTTATATTCACCAGTGTTATTGACCCAGAGAGAGTAATTGGAATGGATGGTGTGGAGTTGGGGTGTTTAACCCCCTTTGTGTCCCAGCCTGGGAGGCTCTGGACAGTCATGGCTAGAAGAGAGCCGGCTTTTGTCAAATTAATGTCAGACTTGACTTTAGGTTAGGCATAGTAGGTTAGGAGAAGTTACGCAGACGGTTAGAACAATTCATGTGGAAGGCTAGAATAATTAGATTAAGGTCAGGAAAAGGTTTAGGGTTTGCAAAAATGCAAAAAAAGTCAACGTTTGATGTTAATTTGAAAAAGCTCGATCCCTTTTAGACATGACCACTCTGGACAAGGTGTCAGCGTCTCTCCTTCCCGCTTCCTCAATGGGTCCCTGGTCCAGCCACAGTGGGCTCTAATGGGGATGGATGTGTTATTTACTGATACTGACAGCAAGAGAGCAGGAGAACAAGCGAGACAGTGATCAAAAGAGAGTTCAACTGGAGTCATTCCAAGAGATCAGAGTCCGACTCACGTTTCTCACAAGAATCTTTGTTGATTCAAAAAATCATACGGTCTCTCTCTTGCTCTGTCTCTCTCCATTTGTGTGGAATTTGGCAGCTCTTTCCGCTGCTCCCTCCCACTCTTCTCTCTCTGTGCCTCATGTGTGTGTCTCAGTATTACTCGCGGTGGCAGAGTTGGTGAGTGTGTCAGTGTTTCTGGCAGTGGCTTAGTGAGGGTCTCTCTCTCAGAAGTTGTAACTTTCTATCAATCTTCAATCACTTAACTTGGAGATAAAGGAAATCAGAAGTGACATCATTCTGATATTCAATAACTCGGGAAGTACCTCAGCACAGGTAAGGAACTCTGAGCTTTGAACCTTGCTGTTGTTGTTGATGTAGCCTACTGTGGTTCTCTGTTTTAAGTTGACTTACTTGTTGGTGTCATTGTTTGGTGAATCTGTCATATTTCATTAACCTGTTAATGTGTTTGCTTGGTTTTAATACCTGTTTAATTTGGTTCTGGGATGAGTGACTATCCCAGGGCTGGACTTTATTAATCAGTTCAAATCAAGTTGTGGTTCCAGTGCCAAGATGAGTGTGGGTCTCAAATTAAGCGATGTTGCAAGCTGATGGTTATAATGTTGATTTGTGGTGTTTGATAGAGAGTTTTACCGGGTCATGGTACAGTGGCTTGAGAAAGTATTCACCCCCCCTTGGCATTTTTCCTATTTTGTTGCCTTACAACCTGGAGTTAAAATAGATTTTTGGGGGGTTTGTATCATTTGATTTACACAACATGCCTACCACTTTGAAGATGCAAAATATTTTTCATTGTGAAACAAACAAGAAATAAGACAAAAAAACAGAAAACTGGAGTGTGCATAACTATTCACCCAATTACAGCTGCAATTACAGCTGCAAGTCTCTTTTAGTATGTCTCTATAAGCTTGACACATCTAGCCACTGGGATTTTTGCCCATTCTTCAAGACAAAACAGCTCCAGCTCCTTCAAATTGGATGGGTTCCACTGGTGTACAGCAATCTTTAAGTCATACCATAGATTCTCAATTGGATTGAGGTCTGGGCTTTGACTAGGCCATTCCAATACATTTCAATGTTTCCCCTTAAACCACTTGAGTGTTGCTTTGGCAGTATTCTTAGTGTCATTGTCCTGCTGGAAGGTGAACCTCCGTCCCAGTCTCAAATCTCTGGAAGACTGAAACAGCTTTCCCTCAAGAATTTCCCTGTATTTAGCGCCATCCATCATTCCTTCAATTCTGACCAGTTTCCCAGTCCCTGCCGATTAAAAACATCCCCACAGCATGATGCTGCCACCACCATGCTTCACTGTTGGGATGTTGTTCTTGGGGTGATGAGAGGTGTTGGGTTTGTGCCAGACATAGCATTTTCCTTGATGGCAAAAAGCTCAATTTTAGTCTCATCTGACCAGAGTACCTTCTTCCATATGTTTGGGGTGTCTCCCACATGCCTTTTGGCAAACACCAAATGTGTTTGCGTATTTTTGTTCTTCAAGCAATGGCTTTTTTCTGGCTACTGTTCCGTAAAGTCCAGCTCTATGGAGTGTACGGCTTAAAGTATTCCTACGGACAGATACTCCCATCTGTGCTGTGGCGCTTTGCAGCTCCTTCAGGGTTATCTTTGGTCTCTTTGTTTCCTCTCTGATTAATTCCCTCCTTGCCTGGTCTGAGAGTTTGGTGGGTGGCCCTTTCTTGGCAGGTTTGTTGTGGTGCCATATTCTTTCCATTTTTTAATAATGGATTTAACCTCTTGGAAATAGGGGGCGCCCTTTTCACTTTTGGATAAAATGGTGCCCAAATTAAACGGCCTCGTACTCTGTCCTAGATCATATGATATGCATATTATTACTATTGGATAGAAAACACTCTGAAGTTTCTAAAACTGTTTGAATTATATCTGTGAGTAAAACAGAACTCATTTGGCAGGCAAACTTCCAAACAGGAAGTGAAAATTCTGAAATGGGTCTCTGTGAAAGGCATCACCTATTCAATTGCCTTGTATTTATGGATTATATGCACTTCATACGCCTTCCTCTAGATGTCAACAGGCAGTAGAACGTGGAATGAAGTGTCTAGCCTTATGTGGGACCGGATGAGAGTCTTTGGAGTGACAGGTCAGCCATATTGGCAGTATTTGGCTACGCACTTGGGTATGTCATATCTTTGTCTGCAATGCGTTAGGTAGACACAAAGAAATGCTCCGTCTAGGACGTTATTGGATATATATGAGAAAAACATCCTAAAGATGGATTCTCAACTGAGTTTGACCAGTTTATTTGACTTTTATTATCACTTTTTGAATTTTTCGTTCATTGCGTCAAATCTTCATGGACACTTGAGCTACACATGCTAGCCAAAGTTGCTAATTCGACAGAAGAAATGGACATTCTAAAACAAAACAACGATTTATTTTGGAACTAGGATTACTGGCACTGCATTCTGATGAAAGTTCATCAAAGGTAAGGGAATATTTATGATGTTATTTCGTATTTTTGTTGACTCTGTTGACTCCAACATGGCGGAGAATGGCTGAGCGCTGTCTCAGATTATTGCATGCTGTGCTTTTTACTAAAGTAATTTTTTTAAATTTAACACAGCGGTTGCATTAAGAACCAGTGTATCTTTAATTATATGTATAACATGTATTTTTCAGAAAAGTTTATGATGAGTATTTCTGTATTTCACGTTGCTCTCTGTAATTATTCTGGCTGTTTTGGAGCCATTTCTGACCATGTTGCCAATGTAAAACCACGATTTGTAGCTATAAATATGCACATTTTCGAACAAAACATAAATGTATTGTATAACATGATGTCATAAGACTGTCATCTGATGAAGTTGTTCAAAGGTTAGTGATTCATTTTATCTCTATTTGTGGGTTTTGTGAAAGCTATCTTTGCGGTGAAAAAATGGCGTTGTGTGTTGGGCTATTGTGGTGAGCTAACATAAATATGTTGTGTTTTCGCTGTAAACCATTTTAAAAATCGGACATGTTGGCTGGATTCACAAGATGTTTATCTTTCATTTGCTTTATTGGACTTGTGATTTCATGAAATTATATTATATTATATTCCCTGTGGCGCTAGGCTAGGCTATGCTAGTCAGCGTTTCTGATGAGAATGATCCCGGATCTGGGATGGGTAGTCCAGAAAGGAATGGTGCTCTGTGGTGCTCGGAATGGTGCTCTGTGGGATGTTCAAAGTTTCTGATATGTTTTTATAACCCAACTCTGATCTGTACTTCTCCACAACTTTGTCCATGACCTGTATGGAGAGCTCCTTGGTCTTCATGGTGCCGCTTGCTTGGTGGTACCCCTTGCTTAGTGGAGTTGCAGACTCTGGGGCCTTTCAGAACAGGTGTATATATACTGAGATCATGTGACAGATCATGTGACACTTAGATTGCACACAGGTGGACTTTATTTAACTAATTATGTGACTTCTGAAGGTATTTGGTTGCACATGATCTTATTTAAGGCTACATAGCAAAGGGGGTGGAAACATATGCACACACCATTTTTCCGTTGTTTATTTTTTTGCTTTTTTTGAAACAAGTTATTTTTTTAATTTCACTTCACCAATTTGGACAATTTTGTGTATGTCCATTACATGAAATTCAAATAAAAATCCATTGAAATTACAGGTTGTAACGCAACAAAATAGGAAAAACGCCAAGGGGAATGAATACTATTGCAAGGCACTGTATTTTGTTGCTGAACATGGTTTCCTTCAGTGTTAGGCCACTCATTAACAAAAAAGCTACGTTTGTTTGTATTTCACCACCTCAGGGCAACCTTGGCCCCTTGCCTTTCACACTATTTCCCTACCCTTATCACACTATTTTCCTACCCTTATCACCCTATTTTCCTATACTTTTACATGGGACTATATCAGTTTATTTTATATCAGCTTATTTTATTGTGTGTGTATGTGTGTGTGTGTCTGTGCGTGTATTCATGCTCATTCATCATTTACAGCTCAGCTGCTGCAAATGCGTCTGTCACTGTCTCCGTGGAGCTTCGTTACCTTTCTCTCTCACTCTACAGTATCTTCTCCGGCTGTCCTCTGTTCAGAATACTCCCTCTGAACCCTGGCCCATGACCCCTAACCCTGCCTCATATAAATGGCGACTCCAGTATCAAATAGCATTTATCATTATTTCCCTCCCTTTTAGTGTACACGCACACACACACACACACACACACACACACACACACACACACACACACACACACACACACACACACACACACACACACACACACACACACACACACACACACACACACACACTAACTTCAGATATCTGATGCCATGCAAGACTTTCCATATTTCCTGTTGACACTATTCCTCCCCCAGAGAGAGAAATATGATCTAAGACAGGACCTTCCTTTGCTGTTGTCAGCACGTCTGCCAGTTTGGTTTCCCAGATTATCAACATACAGTACATTTGGAAAGTGTTCAGACCCCTTGACTTTTCCTACATTTTGTTACAGCCTTATTCTAAAATTTATAAAGCGAAAACAAGTTTTTAAACATTTTTGCAAATGTATTAAATATACAAAAAATAAATAACTTATTTAAATACATTTGAAGTCAGAAGTTTGCATACACCTTAGTCCAATACATTTAAACTCCGTTTTTCACAATTCCTGACATTTATTCCTAGTAAAAATTCCCTGTCTTAGGTCAGTTAGGATCACCACTTTATTTTAAGAATGTGAAATGTCAGAATAGTAGTAGAGAGAATGATTTATTTCAGCTTTTATTTCGTTCATCACATTCCCAGTGGATCAGAAGTTTACATACACTCAATTAGTATTTGGTAGCATTGCCTTTAAATTGTTTAACTTGTCTTGAGTATCTGGAGCATCAGCAATTGTGGGTTTGATTGCAGCCTCAAAATGGCCAGAAGCAATGAACTTCCATCTGAAACTCGTCAGTCTATTCTTGTTCTGAGAAATGAAGGCTATTCCATGTGAGAAATTGCCAAGAAACTGAAGATCTCGTACAACGCTGTGTACTACTCCCTTCACAGAACAGCACAAACTGGCTCTAACCAGAATAGAAAGAGCAGTGGGAGGCCGCGATGCACAACTGAGCAAGAGGACAAGTACATTCGAGTGTCTAGTTTGAGAAACAGAGGCCTCACAAGTCCTCAAACTTTTATTTTTTTTATACATTTGCAAACATTTCTAAAAACATGTTTTTGGTTTGTCATAATGGTATTGTGTGTAGATTGATGAGGGAATTTAAAAATATATATATATTTTTTTAGAATAAGGCTGTAACATAGCAAAATGTGGAAAAAGTCAAGTGGTCTGAATACTTTCCGAATGCACTGAATTGGCGAGATTAGTCTGTAAACCATTTGTGCCCCTTTTTCTAATCAGTTTTCAGATAAACTCGTTATGTTTCTGAGTGTATGCATATTTTATATATATAAAAAATATATAAATATATTTCACCTGTATTTTGACAGGGAGTCAATGCTGAGACCAGTCGAGCCCTGTTTAGCACAAACATACACATCACAATGAAATTAACACATTAAACTACACATTCATATACACATTAAAATACATGTAATTATACACAACAATACACAAAAAGCAAAACACACTCATAAAAAACAGACATATTCTTCAGTAAAAAGGTTCCAAACAACAATATGGAATAATGCTGCCTGTTTCATTTCCAACAATGAATGTGTTAAATCAGTGCATTATGTTGTCGGTTACTTTAATGGGTGCATAGGTAACTGCAATAGGGGGAGCTCATTTCTCTGTTTAGTGTTGAGACCCAACCATATGTGTACCCACTGTTCCAAAGCCTTTAAGTGTCATTGTGCTTTTAGATCTATTCACAGTGATGTTTGCACACGTTCTATAAAGTTCCTAAAGCCCAAGAGCCCTAGATTTTGCATGGCATTTCACAGTCGGGTGACTGTGTATTGGTTTTTTAGTGAGGAGATTGATATACTGCTCCCCAACTGGTGTGTCTGTATTAGTGAAATAGTTTCCTTATGTCTGTGAGTATAGGTGGGTCTGTGAGTGTAGGTGGGTCTGTGAGTGTAGGTGGGTCTGTGAGTGTAGATTGGTCTGTGATTGTAGGTGGGTCTGTGAGTGTAGGTGGGTCTGTGAGTGTAGATGGGTCTGTGAGTGTAGGTGGGTCTGTGAGTGTAGATGGGTCTGTGAGTGTAGGTGGGTCTGTGAGTGTAGGTGGGTCTGTGAGTGTAGGTGGGTCTGTGAGTGTAGATGGGTCTGTGAGTGTAGGTGGGTCTGTGAGTGTAGATGGGTCTGTGAGTGTAGGTGGGTCTGTGAGTGTAGATCGGTCTGTGAGTGTAGGTGGGTCTGTGAGTGTAGGTGGGTCTGTGAGTGTAGATGGGTCTGTGAGTGTAGATGGATCTGTGAGTGTAGGTGGGTCTGTGAGTGTAGATGGGTCTGTGAGTGTAGATGGATCTGTGAGTGTAGGTGGGTCTGTGAGTGTAGGTGGGTCTGTGAGTGTAGATGGGTCTGTGAGTGTAGATGGATCTGTGAGTGTAGGTGGGTCTGTGAGTGTAGGTGGGTCTGTGAGTGTAGGTGGGTCTGTGAGTGTAGATGGGTCTGTGAGTGTAGGTGGGTCTGTGAGTGTAGATGGGTCTGTGAGTGTAGGTGGGTCTGTGAGTGTAGGTGGGTCTGTGAGTGTAGATGGGTCTGTGAGTGTAGATGGATCTGTGAGTGTAGGTGGGTCTGTGAGTGTAGGTGGGTCTGTGAGTGTAGGTGGGTCTGTGAGTGTAGATGGGTCTGTGAGTGTAGGTAGGTCTGTGAGTGTAGGTGGGTCTGTGAGTGTAGATGGGTCTGTGAGTGTAGGTGGGTCTGTGAGTGTTGGTGGGTCTGTGAGTGTAGGTGGGTCTGTGAGTGTAGGTGGGTCTGTGAGTGTAGGTGGGTCTGTGAGTGTAGGTGGGTCTGTGAGTATAGGTGGGTCTGTGAGTATAGGTGGGTCTGTGAGTATAGGTGGGTCTGTGAGTGTAGGTGGGTCTGTGAGTATGGGTGGGTCTGCGAGTGTAGATGGGTCTGTGAGTGTAGGCGGTTCTGCGAGTGTAGGTGGGTCTGCGAGTGTAGGTGGGTCTGTGAGTATAGGTGGGTCTGTGAGTGTAGGTGGGTCTGCGAGTGTAGATGGGTCTGCGAGTGTAGGCGGTTCTGCGAGTGTAGGTGGGTCTGTGAGTGTAGGTGGGTCTGTGAGTGTAGATGGGTCTGTGAGTGTAGGTGGGTCTGCGAGTGTAGATGGGTCTGCGAGTGTAGGCGGTTCTGCGAGTGTAGGTGGGTCTGTGAGTGTAGGTGGGTCTGTGAGTGTAGATGGGTCTGTGAGTGTAGGTGGGTCTGTGAGTGTAGGTGGGTCTGTGAGTGTAGATGGATCTGTGAGTGTAGGTGGGTCTGTGAGTGTAGGTGGGTCTGTGAGTGTAGGTGGGTCTGTGAGTGTAGGTGGGTCTGTGAGTGTAGGTGGGTCTGTGAGTGTAGGTGGGTCTGTGAGTATACGTGGGTCTGTGAGTGTAGGTGGGTCTGTGAGTGTAGGTGGGTCTGTGAGTGTAGGTGGGTCTGTGAGTGTAGGTGGGTCTGTGAGTGTAGATGGATCTGTGAGTGTAGATGGATCTGTGAGTGTAGGTGGGTCTGTGAGTGTAGATGGGTCTTTGAGTGTAGGTGGGTCTGTGAGTGTAGGTGGGTCTGTGAGTGTAGGTGGGTCTGTGAGTGTAGGTGGGTCTGTGAGTGTAGGTGGGTCTGTGAGTGTAGGTGGGTCTGTGAGTATACGTGGGTCTGTGAGTGTAGGTGGGTCTGTGAGTGTAGGTGGGTCTGTGAGTGTAGGTGGGTCTGTGAGTGTAGGTGGGTCTGTGAGTGTAGGTGGGTCTGTGAGTATACGTGGGTCTGTGAGTGTAGGTGGGTCTGTGAGTGTAGGTGGGTCTGTGAGTGTAGGTGGGTCTGTGAGTGTAGGTGGGTCTGTGAGTGTAGGTGGGTCTGTGAGTGTGCATGTATACTGTACTGTATGTGTGTGTTTAGAGAGTTTTTTTAAACAAAAAACAAGCTGACTTGGGAACTTTACAGACTGTGGTCTTGGCCTGTCTTTGAAACTCTTCCAAGGGCATTACTGAATACTTTTTTAATATAAAAAATGTTGGTCTAAAATTCACTGTTGGCCGGTTTTATTTCAACTTCATGGTGCAGTTTGTAATTATGAATAAAGACGTAAGTGTTGCTCCTTAACTCTAGTCCAGTTTTTTTCTTTGCTTGATTCCTGTGGTCACCATTTGAGGAGAGACTGAGCATTATGCATGCCGTACATGCTCTATCCTCGTATACACTTTTGGGTGGTGGGTGTGTGTTCTGGTCTCTAACCCTCTGTGCCTCTGTCCTGATGGAATCCATTCAAGGGCATCTCTCTCCCTCTCCCTCTCCCCAAATTACTTTGTATTGTTCTGTGATTTCAAGTCTGAATCAGCCATTTACGAAACCTAACACACTCTCTGCTTTTATGGCTCTTTGGTCTTGTGGTGAAACTGAGCTTCACTCTGTAAATCTTTCCATCAACAGCAGCGATTAACGACAGGGTCAGATGAGGTGACTGTGGCCCTCGACACGCACCAGAGAGGGCCAAGGATAGTTTTTTGGATGGTTTTTATCTCATCCTTCACAATTCAACTTTCTTGTCATGGCTTGCAATTTTTAGCAATTTTGGTGGATCAGCCTTTTTGTTTACATCGATGTGTTGTGTAACAGATACTCAAAGGACCAGATAGACCAAAATCCCTATTTTACACCTCAATGAGGCACATTCACAATAACCAGCTCTCCTACTCCCCACTCCCTCTGATAAATCCAACTGTAGGATACTGTACAGAACTCAGCTCACCTCAGGTTTATTTGTAAAGCTGGTAGGAGCAGCTGTTCTGATGGATGGAGGGGTGTAGTCAAGGTTCTGATAAAGTAGGGTTAGTGCATGTGTGTGTGGGGGAGGGTTGTGGGGGATGTCTGGAAGTCGTCTGGCTTGGGGCCTAGGGGTGGGAGAGGAAAGTAGAGGCCAGGATAAAACACTCAGGTAATTGCTCCTAGCTACACACCCAGCCATTGTGTGTGTGTGTGTGTGTGTGTGTGTGTGTGTGTGTGTGTGTGTGTGTGTGTGTGTGTGTGTGTGTGTGTGTGTGTGTGTGTGTGTGTGTGTGTGTGTGTGTGTGTGTGTGTGTGTGTGTGTGTGTGTGTGTGTGTGTGTGTGTGTGTGTGTGTGTGTGTGTGTGTGTGTGTCTGGACCAGAGTGTGTTTCCTAATGTTATTGTACTATAGGGTGTGTAATAGGAATAGGATGGTGAAGGTGAAGGGTGTGTTAATAAAGGGCTATCGTTCAGATCATTAAAGGTCATTTTTACACGGTGGCTGCGTCCTGCTCTCACACCCACAGGACCCACAGTACCCACAGTACCCACAGTACCCACAGCTGCTAGGCCACATCTGGACCAGTCAGCCCAGCCCAGTGCTGCTCCATCTGAACAGTGAGAAAGAACAAGGAGAAGGAACAGTGAGAAGGAACAGTGAGAATGTCACATCTGCTCCCACTCCCCCTCTCTGGCGCTCGAGGTCGCCAGGCTGCTCATTATTACTCACACCTGTCACCATCATGACGCGCACCAGCGATTCATCGTTCACCTGGACTCCATCACGTCATTGATTTCCTTGCCTATATATGTCACTTCCTCAGTTTCATTCCCGTATCTGCATTGATGTTGTTTTGTTTCTCTTGTCCAGACGCTGTTCTTTTTTAGTTTCATGTCTATTTGTTATTAAATCCTCACCCTGTACTTGCTTCCCATCTCCCAGTGTCTGTAGTTACGTAACAGTTACAAGAATAGTGAGAAGGAACAGTGAGAAGGAACAGTGAGAAGGAACAGTGAGAATAGCGAGGAGGAACAGTGAGAACAGTAATAAAAAACAGTGAGAACAGTAAGAAGGAACAAACAGTGAGAAGGAACAGTAAGAAGGAACAGTGAGAACAGTAAGAAGGAACAAACAGTGAGAAGGAACAGTAAGAAGGAACAGTGAGAACAGTAAGAAGGAACAAACAGTAAGAAGGAACAGTGAGAACAGTAAGAAGGAACAAACAGTAAGAAGGAACAGTAAGAAGGAACAGTGAGAACAGTGAGAAGGAACCGTAAGAAGGAACAGTGAGAACAGTAAGAAGGAACAGTGAGAACAGTAAGAAGGAACAAACAGTGAGAAGGAACAGTAAGAAGGAACAGTGAGAACAGTAAGAAGGAACAAACAGTAAGAAGGAACAGTGAGAACAGTAAGAAGGAACAGTGAGAACAGTAAGAAGGAACAGTAAGAAGGAACAGTGAGAACAGTAAGAAGGAACAGTAAGAAGGAACAGTGAGAACAGTAAGAAGGAACAAACAGTAAGAAGGAACAGTAAGAAGGAACAGTGAGAACAGTAAGAAGGAACAGTAAGAAGGAACAGTGAGAACAGTAAGAAGGAACAAACAGTGAGAAGGAACAGTAAGAAGGAACAGTGAGAACAGTAAGAAGGAACAAACAGTAAGAAGGAACAGTGAGAACAGTAAGAAGGAACAAACAGTAAGAAGGAACAGTAAGAAGGAACAGTGAGAACAGTGAGAAGGAACCGTAAGAAGGAACAGTAAGAACAGTAAGAAGGAACAGTGAGAACAGTAAGAAGGAACAAACAGTGAGAAGGAACAGTAAGAAGGAACAGTGAGAACAGTAAGAAGGAACAAACAGTAAGAAGGAACAGTGAGAACAGTAAGAAGGAACAGTGAGAACAGTAAGAAGGAACAGTAAGAAGGAACAGTGAGAACAGTAAGAAGGAACAGTAAGAAGGAACAGTGAGAACAGTAAGAAGGAACAAACAGTAAGAAGGAACAGTAAGAAGGAACAGTGAGAACAGTAAGAAGGAACAGTAAGAAGGAACAGTGAGAACAGTAAGAAGGAACAAACAGTAAGAAGGAACAGTGAGAACAGTAAGAAGGAACAGTAAGAAGGAACAGTGAGAAGAGTAAGAAGGAACAGTGAGAACAGTAAGAAGGAACAGCAAGAAGGAACAGTAAGAAGTAACAGTAAGAAGGAACAGTGAGAAGGAACAGTGAGAAGGAACAAACAGTGAGAAGGAACAAACAGTGAGAAGGAACAGTGAGAAGGAACAGTGAGAACAGTAAGAAGGAACAGTGAGAACAGTAAGAAGGAACAGCAAGAAGGAACAGTAAGAAGTAACAGTAAGAAGGAACAGTGAGAAGGAACAGTGAGAAGGAACAAACAGTGAGAAGGAACAGTAAGAAGGAACAGTGAGAACAGTAAGAAGGAACAGTAAGAAGGAACAGTGAGAACAGCAAGAAGGAACAGTTAGAACAGTAAGAAGGAACCAACAGTAAGAAGGAACAGTGAGAACAGCAAGAAGGAACAGTGAGAACAGTAAGAAGGAACAGTGAGAACAGTAAGAAGGAACAGTGAGAAGGAACAGTTAAAACAGTAAGAAGGAACAGTGAGAACAGCAAGAAGGAACAGTGAGAACAGTAAGAAGGAACAGTGAGAACAGTAAGAAGGAACCAACAGTAAGAAGGAACAGTGAGAACAGCAAGAAGGAACAGTGAGAAGGAACAGTGAGAACAGTAAGAAGGAACAGTGAGAACAGTAAGACGGAACAGTAAGAAGGAACAGTGAGAACAGTAAGAAGGAACAGTGAGAACAGTAAGAAGGAACCAACAGTAAGAAGGAACAGTGAGAACAGCAAGAAGGAACAGTGAGAACAGTAAGAAGGAACAGTGAGAACAGTAAGAAGGAACAGTGAGAAGGAACAGTGAGAAGGAACAGTTAAAACAGTAAGAAGGAACAGTAAAATGGAACAGTGAGAAGGAACAGTGAGAACAGTAAGAAGGAACAGTGAGAACAGTAAGACGGAACAGTAAGAAGGAACAGTAAGAACAGTAAGAATGAACAGTTAGAACAGTAAGAAGGAACAGTAAGAAGGAACAGTGAGAACAGTAAGACGGAACAGTAAGAAGGAACAGTGAGAGCAGTAAGAATGAACAGTTAGAACAGTAAGAAGGAACAGTAAAAAGGAACAGTGAGAACAGTAAGAAGGAACAGTTAGAAGGAACAGTGAGAACAGTAAGAAGGAACAGTGAGAAGGAACAGTGAGTCATGTTCAGCACATTCCACAGTGCCTGGCTAAACAGAGTTACATGGAGTGGGGTTTAAACAAGGAACATTGCAGATAGTCTGTTTCTAACTGAGTTTACTCAGTAATTATACATAATAGCAGGTCATTAGGGTTTGATTAATATAAGGTTTTATTGTGGTGCTCACTGGGAGTGGGTTAAGTTTACTCTGCAGTTCTGGCTGCCTGTTAGGTTGAACATCAGCTCCTGGCTGCCTACTCTGCTCTACTCTCCTTCCCTCTATATTAACTGTACCCTCTAGTGAATGTATAGTCCAAATTATTCTGTTACAGCTAAATGGTGGTGTATGCAGTGTGGGATTGTCACGCCCTGACCATAGAGAGCCTTTTTATTCTCTATTTTGGTTAGGTCGGGGTGTGACTAGGGTGGGTAATCTAGGTTGTTTTATTTCTATGTTGGCCTGGTATGGTTCCCAATCAGAGGCAGCTGTTTATTGTTGTCTCTGATTGGGGATCATATTTATGCAGCCATTTCCCCGCTGTGTTTTGTGGGATCTTGTTTAGGTGTAGTTACCTGTGTCTTTTGCTCTTTATTGTTTTTTTTGTGTGGTTCATTTCTAATAAAAATGTCGAACCGATTTCACGCTGCGCTTTGGTCCGAATGGTATTACGACGATCGTGACAGGGATACTTCAAACTGGGAGCATGTGACACTGAGAATCTGAGGCAGACTACGAGTCATTGTGATTATCGTAGAGAAATGGGGGCTCAACAGAAACAGTTTGGCATGAGAGCAAAACAAAAAACACAAATCCCCTTGATTTTTAATTCAGGGCTAATTCCCAGAAGATGGATTTTAACCAACCAAGTTATTTAGTTTCTTCTTCCCCGTTGTCATAGTGTGAGAAATGGATCCTGATCCACGTAGACATATTGCTTTACTCAAACAATCAAGACTTTCAATTGCCTTCTGCTGTCAGCTCAGTGCACTGTATCCCTGTAACTGTTTCAGCGCCTCAACACAAGCCTTGATATTACTGAGAATTATAAAACAGGTCCAACAGCAAACCCATGTCTTGGGTAGAAGGAAGAGCGCTGTATAAAGACTTGGCATGTTTGTCACAGTCTGTCTCATCAGTACAGTGGAGATAGCTGTGGATGTTTGGAGCGTGGCTGACTCTTGGCCTCCAGCTGCCTGTGTGGATGACATGCTGCTGCTGCTGGAAAACACAAGGCCTCCCTGCCTCCCTGCTCGAGGCCTCGTGTCACTAACAGTCCTGATCTGTTTCCTATAATTTAACACATAACCAACTGTCTTCCTGGACGATAGGCTGTGGCTAACGTTCCTTCATTTCACTTAATCAGGAAATAAGGAAGAGAACCCAGTAACGAGAGGTTAATATTAGAGCTGTAGCAGTAGGAGCAGTTCAGTGCCGTCACAATATAGGGTTATGACTAGCCTCGCTAACCATGCTAAGACACACGACTGGTATCGAGACTAGGTCATTACTAAGGGTAAAGCAGTGGTTGTAGCAACAGTTCAGAGCAGTCCCAGTTATAGCACAGCTGAATGTCCCCAAGTGTAGGCTTATGACTAGCCTTGCTTACCATGCTAAGACATAAAGTTGAAGTCGAAAGTTTACATCCACTTAGGTTGGAGTCATTAAAAATCATTTTTCAATCACTCCACAAATTTCTTGATAACAAACTATAGTTTTGGCAAGTCGGTTAGGACATCTACTTTGTGCATGACACAAGTCATTTTTCCAACAACTGTTTACAGACAGATTATTTCACTTATAATTCACTGTGTCACAATTCCAGTGGGTCAGTAGTTTACATACAATAAGTTGACTGTGCCTTTAAACAGCTTGGAAAATTCCATAAAATTATGTCATGGCTTTAGAAGCTTCTGATAGGCTAATTGACATAATTTGAGTCAACTGGAGGTGTACCTGTGGATGTATTTCAAGGCCTACCTTCAAACTCAGTGCCTCTCTGCTTGACATCATGGGAGAATCAAAAGCAATCAGCCAAGACCTCAGAAAAAAAATTGTAGACCTCCAAAAGTCTGGTTCATCCTTGGGAGCAATTTCCAAATGCCTGAAGGTAACACGTTCATCTGTACAAACAATAGTACGCAATTATAAACACCATGGGACCACGTATTCTGTCTCCTAGAGATGAAGGTACTTTGGTGTGAAACGTACAAATCAATCCCAGAACAACAGCAAAGGACCTTGTGAAGATACAGGAGGAATCAGGTACAAAAGTATCTATATCCACAGTAAAAGGAGTCCTATATTGACATAACCTGAATGGCCGCTCAGCAAGGAAGAAGCCACTGCTCCAAAACCGCCATAAAAAAGCCAGACTACGGTTTGCAACTGCACGCCATTTTGGAGAAATGTCCTCTGATCTGATGAAACAAAAATAGAACTGTTTGGCCATAATGACCATCTCTATGTTTGGAGGAAAAAGGGGGAGGCTTGCAAGCCGAAGAACACCATCCCAACCGTGAAGCACGGGGATGGCAGCATCATGTTGTGGGGGTGCTTTGCTGCAGGAGGGACTGGTGCACTTCACAAAATAGATGGCATCATGAGGGAGGAAAATTATGGGGATATATTAAAGCAACATCTCAAGACATCAGTCAGGAAGTTAAAGCTTGGTCACAAATGGGTCTTCCAAATGGACAATGACCCCAAGCAAACTTCCAAAGTTGTGGCAAAATGGCTTAAGGACAACAAAGTCAAAGTACTGGAGTGGCCATCACAAACCCCTGACCTCAATCCCATAGAAAATGTGTGGGCAGAACTGAAAAAGTGTGTGTGAGCAAGGAGGCCTACAAACCTGACTCAGTTACACCAGCTCTGTCAGGAGGAATGGGCCAAAATTCACCCAACTTATTGTGGGAAGCTTGTGGAAGGCTACCAGAAATGTTTGACCCAAGTTAAACAATTTAAAGGCAATGCTACCAAATACTAATTGAGTGTATGTAAACTTCTGACCCACTCGGAACGTGATGAAAGAAATAAAAGCTGAAATCATCCTCTCTACTACGGTCGGTCGGTCGGTCGGTCGGTCGGTCGGTCGGTCGGTCGGTCGGTCGGTCGGTCGGTCGGTCGGTCGGTCGGTCGGTCGGTCGGTCGGTCGGTCGGTCGGTCGGTCGGTCGGTCGGTCGGTCGGTCGGTCGGTCGGTCGGTCGGTCGGTCGGTCGGTCGGTCGGTCGGTCGGTCGGTCGGTCGGTCGGTCGGTCGGTCGGTCGGTCGGTCGGTCGGTCGGTCGGTCGGTCGGTCGGTCGGTCGGTCGGTCGGTCGGTCGGTCGGTCGGTCGGTCGGTCGGTCGGTCGGTCGGTCGGTCGGTCGGTCGGTCGGTCGGTCGGTCGGTCGGTCGGTCGGTCGGTCGGTCGGTCGGTCGGTCGGTCGGTCGGTCGGTCGGTCGGTCGGTCGGTCGGTCGGTCGGTCGGTCGGTCGGTCGGTCGGTCGGTCGGTCGGTCGGTCGGTCGGTCGGTCGGTCGGTCGGGTCGGTCGGTCGGTCGGTCGGTCGGTCGGTCGGTCGGTCGGTCGGTCGGTCGGTCGGTCGGTCGGTCGGTCGGTCGGTCGGTCGGTCGGTCGGTCGGTCGGTCGGTCGGTCGGTCGGTCGGTCGGGTCGGTCGGTCGGTCGGTCGGTCGGTCGGTCGGTCGGGTCGGTCGGTCGGTCGGTCGGTCGGTCGGTCGGTCGGTCGGTCGGTCGGTCGGTCGGTCGGTCGGTCGGTCGGTCGGTCGGTCGGTCGGTCGGTCGGTCGGTCGGTCGGTCGGTCGGTCGGTCGGTCGGTCGGTCGGTCGGTCGGTCGGTCGGTCGGTCGGTCGGTCGGTCGGTCGGTCGGTCGGTCGGTCGGTCGGTCGGTCGGTCGGTCGGTCGGTCGGTCGGTCGGTCGGTCGGTCGGTCGGTCGGTCGGTCGGTCGGTCGGTCGGTCGGTCGGTCGGTCGGTCGGTCGGTCGGTCGGTCGGTCGGTCGGTCGGTCGGTCGGTCGGTCGGTCGGTCGGTCGGTCGGTCGGTCGGTCGGTCGGTCGGTCGGTCGGTCGGTCGGTCGGTCGGTCGGTCGGTCGGTCGGTCGGTCGGTCGGTCGGTCGGTCGGTCGGTCGGTCGGTCTGTCGGTCGGTCGGTCGGTCGGTCGGTCGGTCGGTCTGTCTGTCTGTCTGTCTGTCTGTCTGTCTGTCTGTCTGTCTGTCTGTCTGTCTGTCTGTCTGTCTGTCTGTCTGTCTGTCTGTCTGTCTGTCTGTCTGTCTGTCTGTCTGTCTGTCTGTCTGTCTGTCTGTCTGTCTGTCTGTCTGTCTGTCTGTCTGTCTGTCTGTCTGTCTGTCTGTCTGTCTGTCTGTCTGTCTGTCTGTCTGTCTGTCTGTCTGTCTGTCTGTCTGTCTGTCTGTCTGTCTGTCTGTCTGTCTGTCTGTCTGTCTGTCTGTCTGTCTGTCTGTCTGTCTGTCTGTCTGTCTGTCTGTCTGTCTGTCTGTCTGTCTGTCTGTCTGTCTCCTGGCATCTGACTGGCAGGGTGAAGTGAGGGTATAATGTAAAGTGTATAATAGCCAGGCAGAGGAATGCAGGGCATTTTATACAGCGTTCCAGAAAGGCTGGAATCTCCTGAGGTGTGCCATCGGCGGAACGGAACAGCTGTGCTTCCTCCATTCTGAATTCCTCCTCCTCCTCCTCCTCTTCCTCCTCCTCCTTCTCCTCCTCCTTCTCCTCTCACTGCTGGGGTTAATGGGCAGGCAATACAGTTACAGCTGTATAGGAACATGTGCTCTCATTTTATAGGAGGAGCAAAAGCATGGAGACGTGGCATCAGCAGTGGTTGGTTTGATCATCAGCTCTGTGAACAGAGAGGAGACAGATTGGGTCTGGTAGACTGTCTCCTTTCTGTTTCTTGCGATAGACAGACCACTCCCAGACAGTCCTAGCAAAATTCTTGCTTGAGAAATTGCCCTTTGCTTAGAAGTTATAGAAGTTAAAATCAAATCTGAATGTACACTTTTGGAATTACAGTAACACTGCAATGCTATCTAAGTATGTGCACAGAGCACAATGGATGATAAGGACACAATGACAGTTCATGGAATTACTCAAAAGAAGATAGCAATAGCCAATGAAATGGCAACAAATGTTTACTACATAAATAAATAATCAAATCACAACACCCTTTCCAAAGGCCTAATGAGAAAGACAGTCCTGAAAGACAGGCCCCCATTGAATCAAGTTTCTGACAACAGACTGAAATGGGCATAGGTTAAAACACCTAGTAGACTTCTCAGTATAATACCATAAATCGATTTCACCAATAAACAACGCAAACAACTTGGGAACAATATCAGAAATCGCTAAACCCTGTATTGATTTTAGAAAAAATTGGCATTGACTGATCAGATCAAATGATGACATAAAGAGCCATTGTGTTGAACACTATGCGATGTTTAACAGTGAGAATCGCAGAATGGTGAACTTACTAAATGACTGAGAGTTTGACAGTGTGATATTAGGTTGCTTCTTGTGTAAATATTTTCTGTCCGGATTTTAATGATTTGTATGTAGACTATTTTAGGCCTGTTTACTGTGGTAGATGGTCTCATGCCTGTTTAGTGTGGTATAATGTCTGAAGCCTGTCTAGTCTGGTAGGCT
>NC_074678.1:24416006-24461122 GCF_029448725.1 Salvelinus fontinalis | reverse complement strand
AATACCATATGTCTATCTATGTCTGTCTTACCTCCAACTACAAACATATAGATAGTAAACCTTCAACTCTTTTCTATGGCTGTGTAAACATCTATTAAACCGGTCTAACAGAGTCTGTCTCATTCAACTGTTACAAACTTTCCCTAACCTGTTTATACTGACCACCAGTATTTATTTTTTGCTGTTAGTTTCAACACTGTGCCACTGCTAGTTGTTTAATTCACCACAGTGTATGTGATGAGAGTTGTGATTGGTTTGTTCCAGAGGAGATCTGTACGCTGGTGATAGCAGAGGCCTTCCCAGAGGATGGAGGTCAGTTCTGCTGCACTGCAACCAACCTTTACGGCTCCGTCAGCAGTACAGCCCAACTCTCTGTCACCGGAGGGGCCTTCAACACTCCCACAGGTGAGTTACCATCATTATTGTATTCACTTGAGGACAGTTTCTATAACTTGTAGCAACTTGTAGGTGAATTTGCTTAAAGTGTAATTGAGTTAAACTTTAGTGCATGTCAGTGTTTGCGCAGAATTTTGGTACATCTGGGTCAAGGATGAGGGCCTGTCTGGCTCTACATCATATCAATGATTACCAATAGACAGTCAGCCTGGGAGGTCTAGTGGATCCCTGTGTGGTTTCCTCTGGTTCAGATGACTGTCCTGGTCCTGTTTACTTTCCTGGATAATCATGGATCTATATGAAGAGGAGAAGAGGAGGAGGAGAGGGGGAGGGGGAGGAGGAGAGGGGGGAGAGGGGGAGGGGGAGGGGGAGGAGGAGAGGGGGGAGAGGGGGAGGGGGAGGAGGAGAGGGGGAGGAGGAGAGGGGGGAGAGGGGGAGGGGGAGGGGGAGGAGGAGAGGGGGAGGAGGAGAGGGGGAAGGGGGGGGAGTAGAGGAGGAGGAGAAGGAGGAGGTTAGTTTGGCGATGATCAGCTATCTCAGTGTGGGAGAAGGGAGACGTGTTTATTCTCTCTGATAACTCTGTGTACTCTCAGTTCACCACGCAATCAGAGGAAATCCAAGGACCAAATAAACAGGGGTTACATCAAGACCTCCCCCAGACAAACAGGCTGACTGGACACAGCTGCTACTTTAGATCACATCACATTCCAAACTAAATTTAGAACTGCCATGTTTAGTAGGCTATAAGAGGGGGATGTGGGGCAGGCTGGGCTCTGCTGCAGGTTATTTTAGTGCACTGTGTGAGGAGATGTCTGTAGTGTGACACTTCTTGTCTCTCTCCCTCTAGCGGTGTACGACTCGGTCAGGAATGGTGTGGCGTCCGGGGACGTCTCTGTCTTTGAAGACACCCAGGCCTTTCCCCCTCCCCCGCCCACAGAGATCAGCCTATTGGAGGTTCCGCCCAAGGTCCCACCCAGTACCTGCGCCGAGGGTTTCCACGTCAACGAGCTGGAGATCTGGCCCAGCATGTCGGGCCTACAGCCTGTCCACATGTACCACGACGTGGAGGGTCAGGACCGGGCCAACTGGGCACTGCAGAATGGCATGCCTGCCAGCCCCCCTCAGCCCTCCTTCAGCCTGCCTCCACGAGAGGCCCAGCCAGACTTCCCAGGCCCAGCCAAGATGTCTCCGCCACCGGTGAAGGAAGGTCCTCCACTGCCCACCAAGCCCAAACTGTGAGAACACCCTCCATCCTGCCACCATCCTGCCACTCTCCTTACCCTTGCCTCCCTGGTCGTCTCACCGCATCCCACTGCACCAGAGGAGGGCTGTCATGAGTGATGTCTGATTGAGCTGGCACCATGACTCCCATAATAAGTGATTTTATTGTGGATCAGTGATCTGGGTGTATTCTGCTTCTGAAAGGGTTACAAGGGGAATCCCAGTATTTACAGAACAAAACCATTCCGGTCTCTTTATGATGGTGTCAGTGCCATGTCAGTGCTGTGTTCTGTTGTGTGCCAGAGAGTTGGCCTGGCTGGCAGCTGTTCTGTGGCTGAAAACAGATTGGCTTCTGTTCTGTTGGATGGCTCCTATTGTCTCTGTGTGACTCCTGTATGCACGACCAAGGCCCCTGCTTTCTCTGTATGGCCTCCCCCTGTGGCCTCCCTGTGTTTTATTAAAGGCAGTGAGTATGATGTCTGTTGTTGCAGTAGAGCATTTATTGTCCTTGTATGGTTTGTGTATGTCTTGATGTGGGAGTGCATGGACTTGACTGCACAGTCTCATTGTGGATGGCCTCTGTTTGTGTTGCAGGGTTGTATAGTCTAGCTTCTGATTTAATGTTGTGGTTCAGACATGATATATGTCTTATGCATTAGTGAGGGGGTCTGAGACTGACATATTTCTGATGTGGTCTGAGACAGGATGCATGTGGAACATGGATGTTGTGTAGGGTTCATGCTCTGTGCTTTGTACATAGCATATGTGTTGTTGCGTTGGATTGCCTATGTGTAACTCTTGCTAAATATTGACATTGTATCCTCTCTGCTTCCAGAGCGGAGGGTATAGAGGAGGAGACAGAATATGACAGGTAAATAACTGAAGGGTTGGTCTGGGTCTGGGTCTGGTCTGGGTCTGGTCTGGGTCTTGTCTGGTCTGGCCTGGGTCTGTTCTGGGTCTGGTCTGGGTCTTGTCTGGTCTGGGTCTGGTCTGGGTCTGGTCTGGGTCTGAGACTGGGTCTGGTCTGTGACTGGGTCTGGTTCTGGGTCTGTGACTGGGTCTGGGTCTGGTCTGGGTCTGGGTCTGGTCTGGGTCTGGTCTGGGTCTAGTCTGGTCTGGGTCTGGGTCTGGGTCTGGTCTGGGTCTAGTCTGGTCTGGGTCTGGTCTGGGTCTAGTCTAGTCTGGGTCTGGTCTGGGTCTAGTCTGGTCTGGGTCTGGTCTGGGTCTAGTCTGGTCTGGGTCTGGGTCTGGGTCTGGGTCTGGTCTGGGTCTAGTCTGGTCTGGGTCTGGTCTGGGTCTGGGTCTGGGTCTGGGTCTGGGTCTGGATCTGGGTCTGGTCTGGGTCTGGGTCTGGGTCTGGTCTGGGTCTGGGTCTGGGTCTGGTCTGGGTCTAGTCTGGTCTGGGTCTGGTCTGGGTCTGGGTCTGGGTCTGGATCTGGGTCTGGTCTGGGTCTGGGTCTGGGTCTGGTCTGGGTCTGGGTCTGGGTCTGGTCTGGGTCTAGTCTGGTCTGGGTCTGGTCTGGGTCTGGGTCTGGGTCTGGATCTGGTCTGGTCTGGTCTGTGTCTGTTTCTGGGTGTGATATGAGTGGAAACCTGTTGTTTAGCAGTGGAGTTGGAAGAATAATGGCATCATAACGATGTGTTGGCACATTCAGATTGTTTTGCTGTATTTCTTTTGGTGTCCCAGCTTGAGTTTCTGCAAATAGCAGGATCACCATAAAGCTGCTTCCTTGAGTGAGTTTTTCCACAATAATGACACAAACATACTGCCAAAAACAATCAGCTCCCTGTGGTGAAGCGTGCAGAGGGACGGTGCACTGACCCCCCTCTCCTCTGCTACATACACTCAGTAATTACACAGTAAAAACACCAGCCCTGCCATTACCCAGGGGTCAATGCGTTGTGCCATGCCGTGCTGGAGCTTAGCTTCCTCTCTGTCCCCTGGTGACCTGTAGAAGTGTTGGCTGACAAACTAAAGCCTCAGGCACCGGCCACTTTTGACCTTCAACCTCTGACCTCACGGCAGGGGTCACTGCCTCTCATTTGTTCTCCTGAACACCTCCTGAAAACAATAATGTTTTTTAAACGGCATGCTTTTGCACAGTGTTGAAGCCACGGTTCTACAGTGTCTACGTCTGTGAAAGGGGACCCTGTTGTGTGACGTTTACTGCCTCTGATGTAAAAGTCTGTTTTTATCTTATCTGGATTTGATTTGAGGCCTCCAATGTAACTTTAATCAAGTTTCTGATTGAGTCATTTTTCTAAATTGCTGTGAATCCAATGGGGAACTGAATGGAAACTATGAGCCCACTGTCTTAGCTCTCCTAATGTAAAACGAAGCACTATCATGCAACGGCTACCATTTCACTGGAGCCAATAAGGTCTGTGAATCAGTGTCTGTTTTGACGGATGTTTTTAATAGATAAATCACAGTCACAGTTACTGTTTTAACTGCTGTATTTTATTCACAAGGAAAGAAAGTAATTTTAGTGTGACGGTCTAAGAGGACCGTACTATTGCATCCATGCATCTCAACCATTACATAGGCCTACACCTGTTATTTATGCCTCACATTGCCTTGGCCTGTGAGCTGTGGGTCTGGGCTGGTATCTTGATGAAAGCTCTCCTGTCGAGGCTATCTCAGAGCTGCATTAACAGAGCTGGGCTGTGGAGTAGAGCTCTCCTCCTACCTGACCAGAGCCTGACGGGCCCCGACATTATACATCGGTTAGGGCCGGGTAGGGCCTGTTTTTTCATCAATAACTAGGGTACTACCAGGGCTCAGGTATCACTAAAATGATGACTAACATTTTAAAGCTGAGCCATTTGCATGTACTCTGCTGCACAGCACAGTTATATCTGACTAAAATCCTAACATGGTGTCAGAAGTGCTTCAACCTCGTCAAATATAAGACAGTTGGAGTTTAGAGTGATGAAAAGTAGCTAACAGCTAACTGCTCTCTCATGTCTCTTTATTGAGCAGAGCAGCCCAAGCAGAGCTATTGCTATGGATAATCACAGACTCAGAAAGCCATGAGCAGAGCGCATGCACAGCAAGCTGTGCGCAGGTAGTGAGTGACAGACAGAGAGGAGCAGCAAATGGATTTACTAACAGAGGAAGTTATTTCTGATTTCGGGTTTTGGGCAGGGCCTTAAATTTGGCAGAAGCAATCGGGCCTGGGTAGGGTAGGGCCTGAACGTCATGGGCATGGGTAGGGCTCGGGCTTAAAATTAATGCCTCTACTGTGGAGATTCAGGGCTTTACTGTGGAGATTCAGGGCTCTACTGTGGAGATTCATGCCTCGACTGTGAAGATTCAGGGCTCGACTGTGGAGATTCATGCCTCTACTGGGGAGATTCATGCCTCTACTGTGGAGATTCATGCCTCTACTGGGGAGATTTATGCCTCTACTGTGGAGATTCAGAGCTCTACTGTGGAGAGGAAGTTGCTGTATGACTTGGCAGGCTGAGGTGACTGTACAAGACCTGATCTGGGAAAACACGCCTGCTGTCTGTCTGCACTGTGACTGTTCTGTACTGGAGGGAGATGGAGCTGGGCCAGTCAGTCAGTCAGTCAGTCAGTCAGTCAGTCAGTCAGTCAGTGTGTGGTTCTGATGGCTGTTGTTACTGGTGTTGCCACACCTGGTGGAAGAATCAGATGGAAGCTCTCAGGGGAGAGGCCACACGTTGGCTGTTAGGATCAGAACACTGGCCTTGTGTTTTAAGAGTGAGAGAGAGAGACAGAGGCAGGTTGAGTCTGTTTTGGAGCTTAAGGGCAGCAGTGTATAACAGTCTGTATTAAACTGTTAAAGGTTGTTGGGTCTGTAGCCATGCCTTGAGGCAGGTCATAAATCACTTAGATGGGATCTATCGTATCAGTGTGAGGTCACTGGGCTGCCATTTTGGAGAGTGTGTATGTTCCTTCCTGATTTATGATTCAGATTCACCAGGGGTCTAAGTGGACACCCGCGACCAAGAATAAAGCCGTATCACACTGGACTGTTAACACCTGGAATTTGTCAATCTGCTTTCCCTGTGTGTGTGTAGGAGGGTGTGTGTTTGTGTGTGCGTGCATGTGTGTGTGTACGTGTGCGAACACCCACATGTGTACGTTGTGATGGAGTGTAAGCGGCAATGGTGTTCAGTATCAGCTTTCTAGTCTTGTACATGCTTACCCAGTGTGACACTTCACAGGAACTGTTTCATGTTGAATGGTTACGACATACTCTGAAAACAAGGTGTGTATGTTTGTGCTGGTGTGAGCATTTTTAAATGGAAGGGATTTAGAAAGTGCCTCTTTCCTGGAACTGGTGCCTCAGAGTCCCCCTGAGATTCCCTGTGGCTGCTGTGTGGCAAATCGTCAAGTTATGAATTACCATCTTATCGATTACTGTCAACATTTACTAGATTCACATGCAAACTTAATCTACAAAAGATAATGATACAGTATTTAGTTGTACAGAAACACCAAGGACATTCAGTTCAAGCGGCAGCCTCTGAAGGGAAAGTCAAAACCCAGACCATGTAAGGTTTTTGAGGAGAGGATCGTAGAGAAGAGCCAAGTGAATGAGGCACAGTGAGGTGTGACTGTAGTACTGACTGTGATCACGGTGGCACAACATTAGATTATGGGTTGGGATATAATCTGTGGGTGGGCGTCGTCAAACACACAAGCAGCAATTATCCTGCCAACATTTTATATCGTAATCACTGTTTCATAAAACAAGGAATCAAAACCTGACAGTTGAATTAGTTATCTTGCATTTATCCATTTTATAAACAGCCTACTGTTGAACCCTCTCTGGCAAACCCTCTGTGAGAATCTCCACCAGGCTTCATCTTCTTGTTTGCTTTAGATTATTTGAGGATTACGGATTGTGAAAAGCAGAGGAGTCAAGCACAGATCAGCGGTTTAAACAACCTCAACTCTGCCATGTCATAACCCGCTCACAATCTAAACTTAAAAACATTACATCAAATAACCATAATGTTCATAACTCCATCCTTGATTGAGGACTACTTGAAATGTGGTTGAGTTCTGGTTCAAATTGAGTTCTGGTCAGTCTAAAAACAGGTTGTGGATCATAAGATCAAATGTGGCACTGTCGTCACGGGGAGGAGGCTGTAGTGCCTCTCAGAACCCCTGCAGGGTGTGAGGGTCATCATGATCAGACAGCTGTGTTAATCCTCACTGTTCCAGACTGATCTGTCACAGCCTCCACCCTGAGAGACCTAACACAATGAGTCACAATGAGAGACAGAGAGAGAGTGTGAGTGTGAGTGTGAGTGTGAGTGTGAGTGTGAGTGTGAGTGTGAGTGTGTGTGTGTGTGTGTGTGTGTGTGTGTGTGTGTGTGTGTGTGTGTGTGTGTGTGTGTGTGTGTGTGTGTGTGTGTGTGTTCGTTTGGTTATTGAAATCACAGAACAATACAAAGTCATGTTCTGACCCTGTGTGTCCAAAGAGGAGGAAGTGGAAGGTGTGGGCTCTGCTGGAGCCACATGGCAGATGAGGTTCAACAATTATCTTTCAGGGGTCAGATGTCAAAGGTGACTATTATGTGTTAAAATGCTGCTAGCAAATGGCTGCGAATGGGGTCATAACCTCACCATGTGGTGTCTCTCCCCCTCATGGCATCCGGGAACTCCCATTCCTGACTTAAATCTCTGTCATACACGCACACACATGCACAAACACACACGCGTACATATGAATCGGGCTAACAATTCCAAACATGGGGGAGCTTAGAACAACAGCCTGCTTGCCTGTAAGTGACACCATGTGTGTATGCGTGTGAAGCCTGCATATGCCCAGAGAGGTAAAGATGAGGAAGCTACTAATCCCCTTTAATGTGCTATATATTGCATGTGGATTGACTCAGTGCCACTCAAACCCATGCCGTCTGCATAATTGTCATACCACAGAGATTAAATGATTGGGCCAGCTCCAAACCTCTTTAACCTCCTCGGAGGTCGTTGTCAGGGTAACAGAGAACAACTGCAACAAACTGAAGGCCACGTTCCAAACCATTCTACCCTGCTCTGTCTCTCTCACTCATACACAGATACACATAACTTGTTTACAGAGGATCCTGGATACTGTTTGGTTTTTTGTACTGAGAGTTAATCTCAAATGTGATTTTGATGCTTTGGAATGTTAATTTGTTCCCAAATCGAGCTTATACAGTATAACTAAACAACATGTTTAATATACATCTGTGGTCTTGTTGAAACTATGTTTCGTGCCTGTTGGATTCAGAGCGTTGTGTTGATCTTGCAAACTCTTGCGTTCGGTGTTTTGTTTGTGTGCCGTATTTCTCTTTGTCAGTGGTTGTCATGGAACGCATGTCCATGACCTGTAGACAATGACACTGAATCAAATTATTGGTTGAAGAAAGACTCTTTATTGTATCTCTTCAAGATAAAGTCAAGAATCCTGAAACCAAAGAGAATGTGACTGGCAGAACGGGTGTTGTATGTGGAGGATGAGGGCTGCAGTAGATATCTCAGATAGGGGGGAGTGAGGCCTAAGAGGGTTTTTATAAATAAGCATCAACCAGTGGGTCTTGCAACAGGTATACAGAGATGACCAGTTTACAAAGGAGTATAGAGTGCAGTGACGTGTCCTATAAGGAGCATTGGTGGCAAATCTGATGGCCGAATGGTAAAGAACATCTAGCCCGCTCGAGAGCACCCGTACCTGCCGATCTATAAATTCTATCTCCGTAATCTAGCATGGGTAGGATGGTCATCTGAATCAGGGTTTGTTTGGCAGCTGGGGTGAAAGTGGAGCGATTACGATAGAGGAAATCAAGTCTAGATTTAACTTTAGCCTGCAGCTTTGATATGGGCTGACAGAAGGACAGTGCACCGTCTAGCCATACTCCCAAGTACTTGTATGAGGTAACTACCTCAAGCTCTAAACCCTCAGAGGTAGTAATAACACCTGTGGGAGGAGGGATATTCTTCTTGCCTAACCACATGACATTTGTTTTGGAGGTGTTCAGAACAAGGTTAAGGGTAGAGAAAGCTTGTTGGACACTAAGAAAGCTTTGTTGTAGAGCATTTGACACAAAATCCAGAGAGGGGCCAGCCGAGTATAAGACTGTATCATCTGCAATTAAATGGATGAGAGAGCTTTCTACTGTCTGAGCTATGTTGTTGAAGAAAATTGAGAAGAGTGTGGGCCCTAGGATTGAGCCTTGAGGTACTCCCTTGGTGACAGGCAGTGGCAGAGACAGCAGATTTTCTGACTTATTACACTGCACTCTTTGAGAGAGGTAGTTAGAAAACCAGCCAAAAGACCCCTCAGAGACACCAATACATCCCACGAGAAAGGAATGGTCTACCGTATCAAAAGCTTTGGCCAAGTCAATAAAAATATCGGCACAATATTGCTTAGAATCAAGGGCAATGGTGACATCATTGAGCACCTTTAAGGTTGCAGTGACACATCCGGAAACCAGGTTGACCGGAAACCAGATTGCATACCCAAGAGAATACTATAGACATCAAGAAAGCCAGTCAGTTGATTATTGACAAGTTGTTCCAAGACTTTTGATAAACAGGACAAAATAGAAATAGGCCTTTAACAGTTAGGATCAGCCTGATCTCCCCCTTTAAATAAAGGATGAACTGTGGCTGCCTTCCAAGCAATGGGAACCTCCTCGGAAAGCAGAGACAGGTTAAAAAGGTCAGAGATAGGCTTGGCGATGATGGGGGCAGCAACCTTAAAGAAGAACGGGTCTAAACCATCTGACCCAGATGTTTTATGGGGTCAAGTTTCAGGAGCTCCTTTAGCACCTCGGACTCAGTGACTGCCTGCAGGGAGAAACTTTGTAGTGGGGCAGGGGAAAAAGAGGGAGACGCACCAGGGATAGTCGCATTAGAAGGGGTGGGAGATGAGGAAATGTTGGACGTAAAATATGAATCCTGACTTAATGAAGTGGTGATTAAAGAGCTCAGCCATGTGCTTCTTGTCAGTAACAACCACATCATCAACATTAAGGGACATGGGCAGCTGTGAGGAGGAGGGTTTATTCTCCAGGTCTTTAACTGTTTTCCTGAACTTCTTGGGGTTAGACCCACAGAGAGATAACTGCTTCTTAAAGTAACTAACTTTGGCCTTCCGGATAGCCTGAGTGCACTTATTTCTCATTTGCCTGAACGAGAGCCAGTCAGCCTGAGTATGTGTGTGCCGAGCCTTTCGCCAAATGCAATTCTTGAGGTGGAGTAACTCTGCAAGATCACGGTCGGACCAGGGGCTGAACCTGTTTTTAATTCTCATTTTCTTTATGGGGGCGTTTGTTAACAATACCACTGAAAATATAAAAAAAGAAGGTCCAAGCGTCTTCGACAGAGGCGATCAAGCTGATTCTATACCATTTTACAGAGGCCAGTTCATGAAGGAATGCTTGCTCATTTAAGTTTTTTAGCTAGCGTCTATGACAAATCAGGACAGGTCGTTTCACTGATCAGCCATTACGAACACAGGCTGTAAAACAGTGATCACTAAGGTCATTACAGAAAACACCAGACTGATACCTATCAGGATTATTTGTGAGGATAACATTGAGGAGAGTTTCCTTTTCTGGGTGTTTGGAGTCATACCTTGTGGGATTGGTAATAATCTGAGAAATATTTAATAGCTTTAGGACTTTGTCAGGTAGTTTAAGCATGTCCCAGTTTAGGTCACCTAGCAGGATAAATTCAGACTTAGTGTAAGGGGCCAGGAGAGAGCTTAGGGCAGGTAGGGTACAAGTGCTGATGGAGGACAATAGCACCCAGCAACAGTCAACAAAGAGCTATTTGAAAGTTTAATGCTTAAAACCAGCAAATCAAACATCAGTATTCAAAACACTCTTCAGATGGCAACAAGATCATATTGTACAGCAATTTCATCAGGTAACATGATTACAAAGCCAGTTTATGTATAACCGTTGTTTAAGATACAGTATATGTCCATGGGAAATTACGCATTTATGGTTGAAATGTGTTTTGGGGCTATCATGATGGAACATTTCTAGCTGAAGGCAGTTCCTGGAAAGAATACTAAGGTGCTCAGTTGGCTTTTGCCTGGGAGAGAGCAGGCTGGGCAGGTAACAGATTGGCTAGAGTAGAGTTATACCTGGGAGAGAGCAGGCTGGGCAGGTAACAGGTTGGCTAGAGTAGAGTTATACCTGGGAGAGAGCAGGCTGGGCAGGTAACAGATTGGCTAGAGTAGAGTTATACCTGGGAGAGAGCAGGCTGGGGAGGTAACAGGTTGGCTAGAGTAGAGTTATACCTGGGAGAGAGCAGGCTGGGCAGGTAACAGGTTGGCTAGAGTAGAGTTATACCTGGGAGAGAGCAGGCTGGGCAGGTAACAGGTTGGCTAGAGTAGAGTTATACCTGGGAGAGAGCAGGCTGGGCAGGTAACAGGTTGGCTAGAGTAGAGTTATACCTGGGAGAGAGCAGGCTGGGCAGGTAACAGGTTGGCTAGAGTAGAGTTATACCTGGGAGAGAGCAGGCTGGTCAGGTAACAGGTTGGCTAGAGTAGAGTTATACCTGTGGGAGAGCAGGCTGGGCAGGTAGCAGGTTGGCTAGAGTAGAGTTATACCTGGGAGAGAGCAGGCAGGGCAGGTAACAGGTTGGCTAGAGTAGAGTTATACCTGGGAGAGAGCAGGCAGGGCAGGTAACAGGTTGGCTAGAGTAGAGTTATACCTGTGGGAGAGCAGGCTGGGCAGGTAACAGGTTGGCTAGAGTAGAGTTATATCTGGGAGAGAGCAGGCTGAGCAGGTAACAGGTTGGCTAGAGTAGAGTTATACCTGGGAGAGAGCAGGCTGGTCAGGTAACATGTTGGCTAGAGTAGAGTTATACCTGGAGGAGAGCAGGCTGGTCAGGTAACAGGTTGGCTAGAGTAGAGTTATACCTGGGAGAGAGCAGGCTGGTCAGGTAACATGTTATACCTGAGTTTTGTTATAGGCAAAGAGTTGTTGCTTGAATAGTTTGTACTGAGAATGTTTAATTTATTCAAGTCTTTGTCAATGACATGTTTGTTATTTTCTGTACAAAGTTTATTGGCCAATTAGTCCTGCACCTGTTAATATTGTAAATAAAATCTCTAAGAGAGGTGAGCACCAGAACATTCTGTCTCCTCACTGTCGATCAGTCGCTTCGGTTACTGCTTTGTCTTTCGTCTGTCTTTGTGGCGCGTTCAGGGTTGTGTTTGTGGACCGTAGTGCTCTATGGTCTTGTGTTCAGAGCCGTGTTGCTCTGGCTGCCAGGCTTTGTCACACATCTGTGCTGTGATTCAGAGCTGTACCCACAGCAGAGACCTTGTGTTTATTAGGTGTAGCTCGTAAACTCTAATGCTGTACTAACAATCACTTTCTTATAGAGGCATTGCGTGTGGTTTTATGGAAACGTGTATGTTAAATAGACACATATGGAACTGAGTTTATACACAGAGAAGTCTTGTTTCTTCATTATCAGCTGCCTGGCAAGCTCAAGATAGTCCTGAAGTTCATGTGCAACGTTTTTCATTAGTCATGCCATTAATGTAATTTTTTTAAACATGAGTGTTTTTGTTTATCAGCTATCTGATTGGTTACATTTGTTGCCCTAAATGTGGACCTGGACTGTGAATGAATGCGTACAGAGAGAACTAGCCAGAGAAAGAAGAGAAAACGCTTGAGATAAAGGATGAGGAAAGTAGAAGAGACCCAGGAAGGATCGATAACAGCAAGGCAGATCATTCCTCAGCAACCCCCAGACAGTGGGCAGTCCTTAAAAGGACATGGCGAGCAGCAGGATTGGCTGAGAGAGCTGACGCTGGATTGGCTCGTTAGGTTGAGTGACCTGCAGGGAATGGAGCAAGTTCTCAAATTAGGAAGAGTTGTTAGAGCTGACCTTCACAATACAAGAGGGAAGTGGAAGAGAGAGAGAGGGGTGAGCGGAGAGAAATACATGTAGAGTGGCGAAAAAGATACAGAGAGAGAGAAAGAGGGAGAGCGATGAGTGTGTGCTTGTTAGTTGACAGCATGGAAACAGAGGTCTTAGTTATCCCCTATGTTTCCCTGGACAGAGGGAATAGTATGTTAAACACGGGGAAACCCTAGCAGTTACACACTTTTGGGAATCACAAGTCAATCAACCTCTTTGATTGAACCTGTCTTCCATAAGCAGCAGAGTGAGATACACAGACACTGACTTGGCTGTAAGTGGTGTGACTCGACACTGGGGAGATGACTGAATCCTCCTGAGAGAGGAGCTGAACCTGCCCTCACCCTCCCTGGTCCAATCCCCGCCCCCCCCCCTGGTCCCCACACTGTCCCACCTGCTCCCCACCCCAGCCCCCTCTGGTCCAAACCCCCTACGATCTGGGTGTCACGTTTTTTAACAATCTCTCTCTCGCTCTCTTACTTTCAATCTTTTATTTCTGGGTCAAAAATAGCTGGTTGTTGTTATTCTAGGAGCCTGGTTCTGAAAGGGACATCTCTAGATCAGTGGCCCGTGTTGCAGAGCTTTTATTGTGAAACAGAGGCTTTTATTGTGAAGAGGGTTTAGGCTGACTCATGCAGAGAGCAAGGGAGGCTGAGTCTGGCTGCTGGCTGCTCTATATATGCTGCTCCGCTACCTGGCAGACTGGCAGAAACAACCACACACACACACACACACTCCTCCTGGGGAATACCTGAGCCGCAGACAGACACACTCACCTGGGCCGCGTCACTGAAGGTACTAGTCTTTCTTACAAATTCTTTACAGAATCAGACACAAATTTTGTCAATTTAACACACTTCAGTGGAAGTGAGCGTTTATAGGGAGAGGGAGGAGGGGAAGGGAGAGGGAGAGAGAGGGAGGAGAGGGTGACAAGCAAGCAGCAAGATGCTTTTCATTAACGCTCAGTCAAGTTCAGTTCATTAGAGAGAGAGAAGACGATGTGAACACACCACATTAGCATAGCCACTGTTGCTTTACGATGAGCTCACTGCTTCAATGAAATACAGTGTTGCCATTGTTCTTTTTTCTGTGGTAAAACTTTGTGGGCTAAAACTGATCTCAAAATCAGTTAAAATCACAATCTGTCATTTATGCTTCTGAAGAACTTAAAAGGGTTGAATTGAGAGATGGAATGAAGGAGTACAGAATAAGGAGAGACACAAATGATAGAGAAGGAGAACCAGGAATGCTTTTTGGTCATTTCTGTCTGCTTTGCCAGCCCCTCAGACAGTTCATGTAAAAAGCATGTGTTGGAGTATGGATGTGTGGTTTATAGGACAGAGAGAGGCGGAGATAGAAACCCATTCATTTACTGGAAGTTCTGGGAAGTGGTTAGTCTGGAGAGGATAGGGCTGGAGGCAACTGGCTGCTTTACTGAGGGTGATAGGGTCTATGAGGTTGATAAAGCGTAGTTGTGTGAGATGCTTTATTCTGGGTTGTGTCAGTGTTGTGTTAGTGGTGAAGGACCAGTTGTGTTTTTATATAGGTCAGTTGTGTGGTGCCACTTTGGGGTCTGATAGATTAGTTAGCACAATAGTGTCTGTCAGGTAAGAATAGTAGTGTCAGGTTTGGCTTTAGTCCTTCCCTGGGTTCTCTGGTTTCCACCCCCTCCCTCCCCTCTCTTTCTCTGGCTCTCCTCTTTCTCCTTCTTCCTCTTCACTCCTGCTGCTAATCCCGTTTGATGGCGATGTCTTTCCCATTCCAATCCCAGGAAGAATGTCTTGAGCGTCCCTGCAATACAGAAAAACACTCTAACCGGACAAAGGGAGGGATAAAGGGGGAGGGAAGGAGGGAGGGAGGAACGAGGGAGAAATGAAAGGAGGGAGGGAGGTAGAGAGGGAAGGAGGGATGGAGGGAAGGAGGGAGGAAGCGAGGGAGGAAGGGAGGGATCTCACTGTTCATTCTCTGCACTTCTCACCTATTATTTGATTCTACATAAAATGGCTCCCAAGATAGACTGATTAAATCGAGGGGGGAGAGAGAGAGATGGAGGGGGAGAGACATAACTTAAGGGGTTGATGGGAGCTGGAGCAACCCTGAACTGTTAGTCTGGTCAGAATGAGCCACGCTCTGTGCAGTTGTTAAAGTTGGAAAAGAAAACAGTCTGGTTCTGTTTTATGTGTTGTGTGTGCAATTAGAGCCAGAGAGAGAGGGAGGGAGTGGGGTACAGACGGAGCAAGGGAGGAGGTGAAAGAGAGAAACATTGAAAATACATTTGGAAGTCTAGGAGAACAAAGACAGAGAGAAATTGAGTTGGACAAGGAGAGAGAGAGAGAGAGAGAGAATGGGAATTGATAACAAAAAGTCATATTTTACTTTATGCTTTTCTGGTTTCCTTTGCTGTCTATATGAAACATGTCAGGGACTACTGCCAATACAGACCCTCAAGTTGAACTGATCTAGGAGCTGAGTCTAGGGGGGTATGAAATGTCCATGGAAAGTTGGACGGCTCCTCTGTCTCCTCTCTCTCTCCTGAGGAGGAGCACTCAGCCAAACCATGGGAGGAGGGATTAGGGAGAGCTGTGTGAGTCGCTGTGAGTGAAGAGTTTGGGCCTGCACGCTGGTAAATTAGCCTGTGATGTGGGTCAGGTCAATGGGTTAATTCTGGTTCTAAATCTGACTGGACTGGAGGTTCAGCCAACATGCACCTCCATGTGGAAAAGGATATGATTTAGACTGATGATTTAGACTGTACTTTCATTCAAAATATCCAAATTGTGTGTGTACATGTAGGCCTACTTGTGTATGTTCTGTCTCTGTTTGTGTTTGTTTTTTGTGCGGTTTGGGTTTGTGTGCGCACAGCCCACACCTGTTTGCGGGCTTCACTTGAATTTGTTGATGGAAGTTTATCACGCCCACCAGTTGATCTCATCCAGTGATCTAAAGTGATGATGTCAAACATAAACATTCAGCTATCTTGCTGGGGGTGTTTGTATACAGGAGTCCTGTGAACTGTTATTGCAGCCGCTTACCATAAACTTAACAAAGGACTAGTCTCCCCCTCCTCTAATAGAACTCCAAATGGTTGTCTAAAAATGAGCTTTTTTTTATTACAGACCCTTGGTGACCAATGTATGTGTAATGACCTGCTACTTTGCTGTTGGAAATACAGATGTCATAGTGTAAACATTATTCGGCAGCGACGGAACAAATCATTAAGAACTGTGTCATGGTGATTTTGGCCCATAGCTATAGGATTCCTCTTTCTTGCTACAGCCACCTGTGTTATGCGTCTCCACAACAGGAGAAGATACCCATTGATGGCACATCGATCCATCAGTATTTCCTTAATTAAAGTCAACCAAATAAGTAGTAGCTAGTAGTCAGTCAGATAGATAACCAGCCAGTTAGTCAGAGTCTGTCAGTCTCAGTCAGTTCAGTCAGTCAATATGTCAGACAGTGTGACAGACTAGGCTGTTTCTGTCAGTCTCAGTCAGTCTCAGTCAGTCAATATGTCAGACAGTGTGACAGACTAGGCTGTTTCTGTCACGGATCAGTCAAGTGCAGGTTGACACACTGTAACAATGATGTAATGGGGGTGTGTTAATACAGGTGAAGGAAGTGTGAAACATGATGTCAGGCACAGTGAGACACTGATCACTGATCATACTGTACTGTCTGTCTGCTCATGCTTGTGGAGGTGTGTTTGACAGAGAGAGCGAGGTGTATTTGCTTACGTGATTGCAGTGGGAGTCAGACTCAGGAGTCTCTGGTATTTTCCCATGCTCCTATTGATTTCACCCTGCGTTTCTGGATCTGGTCTGATAAACTCTTGGCCCCGGGCATGGTTTGGAGCCAGCATGTTGTTGTGTCACCCCCTTGGTGTGTTTCCACTGTATCTCTCTCTCTCACACACACACACACACACACACACACACACACAGACAGACAGACAGACAGACAGACAGACAGACAGACAGACAGACAGACAGACAGACAGACAGACAGACAGACAGACAGACAGACAGACAGACAGACAGACAGACAGACAGACAGACAGACAGACAGACAGACAGACAGACAGACAGACAGACAGACAGACAGACAGACAGACAGACAGACAGACAGAGCAGCTGTATTTGTTCTGGAGGTGTAATGCCAGAGCTCCATTCTGTTGTTTAGGTATATATCATTCATGTTTGACAAGGCCACACTTTTTAAAAGCTGTAGACTGGCATGGTGACGTGTGGTTAAACAGTGACACACACACACACTCATAAACACACATTAATATGTAGGTACAAGTCTGATTGTGGTAAAATGTACAAATGTTGTTCAGAAATTTGAGTAGATCAACAGCTTTTCACTTATACATAGCTGGCTTGTTCGGTATGTATACAGAGTGCAGCAGGAAGCTTAGCCCCTTGTTGTTGTTTACAGAAAGAACCGCCTCATTATTGGCTATTTACACTCAACTACTTCCTGTCATCCCATGGTCGCTTCCTGTCATCAGTGAGTGCTGCTGGCGGAATCCCATAAACCCTTTCCCTCCTCTACTCCTAGTCAACCAGCGGCTAACGAAAGACATTCTCCCCTTCCCCGTACCCAAACAAGCGAGGTTGTAAAACCCAGCGATGGCTCACAGCTTGCATGGCGGCATGTCAGTCAGTCAAACTGTAGATCTGTATATCTGTATAGACTAGAGGCCATCATTGTCTAGGAAGCACAAACCAGTGACTGTGTGTGTAAACAGGACATTTATAGACAGGTTGATTAGAGAGAGCATTGATTAAAGACAGCATGATTAGAGTCTATGGAGGAGAGGCAGCTCTGTGGCTGGCATGGTCTGTTTCAGCTTGCACTGACTGCTACAACATGGTCTGTTTCAGCTTGCACTGACTGCTACAACATGGTCTGTTTCAGCTTGCTCTGACTGCTACAACATGGTCTGTTTCAGCTTGCTCTGACTGCTACAACATGGTCTGTTTCAGCTTGCTCTGACTGCTACAACATGGTCTGTTTCAGCTTGCACTGACTGCTACAACATGGTCTGTTTCAGCTTGCTCTGACTGCTACAACATGGTCTGTTTCAGCTTGCTCTGACTGCTACAACATGGTCTGTTTCAGCTTGCTCTGACTGCTACAACATGGTCTGTTTCAGCTTGCTCTGACTGCTACAACATGGTCTGTTTCAGCTTGCTCTGACTGCTACAACATGGTCTGTTTCAGCTTGCTCTGACTGCTACAACATGGTCTGTTTCAGCTTGCTCTGACTACTACAACATGGTCTGTTTCAGCTTGCTCTGACTGCTACAACATGGTCTGTTTCAGCTTGCTTCCGCTGACTGCTACAACATGGTCTGTTTCAGCTTGCACTGACTGCTACAACATGGTCTGTTTCAGCTTGCTCTGACTGCTACAACATGGTCTGTTTCAGCTTGCTCTGACTGCTACAACATGGTCTGTTTCAGCTTGCACTGACTGCTACAACATGGTCTGTTTCAGCTTGCTCTGACTGCTACAACATGGTCTGTTTCAGCTTGCTCTGACTGCTACAACATGGTCTGTTTCAGCTTGCTCTGACTGCTACAACATGGTCTGTTTCAGCTTGCTTCCGCTGACTGCTACAACATGGTCTGTTTCAGCTTGCTTCCGCTGACTGCTACAACATGGTCTGTTTCAGCTTGCTTCCGCTGACTGCTACAACATGGTCTGTTTCAGTTTGCTCTGACTGCTACAACATGGTCTGTTTCAGCTTGCTCTGACTGCTACAACATGGTCTGTTTCAGCTTGCTTCTGCTGACTGCTACAACATGGTCTGTTTCAGCTTGCACTGACTGCTACAACATGGTCTGTTTCAGCTTGCTCTGACTGCTACAACATGGTCTGTTTCAGCTTGCTTCAGCTGACTGCTACAACATGGTATGTTTCAACTTGCACTGACTGCTACAACATGGTATGTTTCAGCTTGCACTGACTGCTACAACATGGTCTGTTTCAGCTTGCTCTGACTGCTACAACATGGTCTGTTTCAGCTTGCTTCCGCTGACTGCTACAACATGTCTGTGTCAGCTTGCACTGACTGCTACAACATGGTCTGTTTCAGCTTGCTCTGACTGCTACAACATGGTCTGTTTCAGCTTCCGCTGACTGCTACAACATGTCTGTGTCAGCTTGCACTGACTGCTACAACATGGTCTGTTTCAGCTTGCTCTGACTGCTACAACATGGTCTGTTTCAGCTTGCTCTGACTGCTACAACATGGTCTGTTTCAGCTTGCTCTGACTGCTACAACATGGTCTGTTTCAGCTTGCTCTGACTGCTACAACATGGTCTGTTTCAGCTTACTCTGACTGCTACAACATGTCTGTGTCAGCTTGCACTGACTGCTACAACATGGTCTGTTTCAGCTTGCTACATGATGCTATAGAAGACAGGTTCAATTAACTCTTACTCAGACAAGCGGTGCCTGACTCCGTTAAGCTCAGTGATGCTGCTAATGTTTGCATGTAGGAACTGGAGTTAAAAAAACACCACCAAAAGAATTGTATAATTGACGTGTTATTATGAGTGTAATTGAATGCTGAATGGTAAGTCAATCAAAAAGTTTTTTCCTGAAGCACTCTCTCATTGTGTTCAATGTTAAAGAATTTACACCCAGGAACCAGGCCAACTGAGTGACGCAGTGGTCTAAGGCACTGCATCTCAGTGCTAGAGGCATCACTACAGACACCCTGGTTCGAATCCAGGCTGTATCACAACTGGCCATGATTGGGAGTCCCATAGGGTGCACACAATTGGCCTACACTCGTCTGGATTTGGCCGGTGTAGGCTGTCATTGTAAATAAGAATTTGTTCTTAACTGACTTGCCAAGTCAAATAAAGGTTAAATTATTATAAAAACATTTTTAATAAAGTATTTTTCAAGATGAGAGAAAAAGAGAAATAACATTTAACAGCCTATTAATACCTCCAGATGGAGGCTGAGAGAGAAGGATAAGGAGAAAGAAAGAGCGAGATTTAACTGTAATGTAGCGTTACAGTTTGGAATGACAGAGCTGAGCTCTGCAGTTTTTTCACACTGTAACTGGGTGTTGTGTGGGCCAGTTGGCTCAGCTCGGTACAGCACAACACTGGGCCGTTGACATGGAGACAGAGAGCAGGACGGTTCCCTCCCTCCCTCCCTGCAAGTCCCTACTGCACCGCAAGACAGAGGAACAGACTGTCAGAGGAACCGAGGAAATAAATGAATTAACGTCAGTCATTTCAGCAGTTTCTGTCATTTATTAGCTGCTCACAGGAGAGAGAACGTTTTTACCAAGTATCAACTCAGAGCTTTGTACCTTGTAGAAATTCTGTCTACATACAGTAAGTGTAGACCTACAGTTTTGTTTCTATTACCCCAGAGTCAGACTGGCATCTAGAAAACATGAAGTTGAGAACAGCTATAGGAAAAGACCCTTTCAGACTTAACAAGGCATGTGGAGAGTTGAATGTTAATTGTTGTAAATTAATAGTCTGTATGGTTTTAAGTCAATGAACATCCGCCTCTTTTAAATATATTTTTAAGAGGGGTTGATTGGGTGGAATGCTCCTCTTTTTGTTCCCAGAGTTGGTGACTAAATCATGTCAAATGACAATGAGGAGAAATTCATGGTGTTGTTGGCTCATTCAAGACTAATAGATCCGTCCTGTTATCAATAGAGAAAGAGTTTGATTGAGAGAGATGGAATAGTTCTCTGAGTCATTTCATAGGTGGATGTTGGCTAGGCAGATCTGGTTGAAGGCTGGACCATGCAGGGTCACAGTGTCAGGGTTACGTAGTGTCAGGCTGGCCCACACATGCTATCCTGGAGGCAGACAGACCTTTTAAAGGACAATAAAAATGACTGATGAAGCTGAACAATTACACTGTCTGATCTTCTCACTGACAATATGATATTATCTGACAAATGCTAATCCAATTGAAACATTGAAATTAAAGTAAAATGTCAGAGTTGACATAAAATAAAATTGGAAAGTTAGTCATATGCAGAAAGTGGGACAAATAAATCTTGATCATGTGATTGCCCTTTAGTAAAATAAGAAAGTGGAATTGGAGTGTGGTAACTGTTCTATATAAAGAAAGAACACCTTTTAAGGCAAGGAGATGATGTCAGTCAGTCATAGCCGGCCAACATCCACTCTGCCTCCCCCATATACTAAGGAGAATTCTAGAGACCGGAGAAAAAACACTAAGACAACTTTGTGGATATATTTGTAAATTCAAACTGGGCTCCTAGCAATGAGATTCTCCAAGATATTCTAGGCAGGCTGCAAACCATCAGGTGGGTTATTAACAAATGCAGGCACGTGGACAAACTGTTTTAAAGGCTCTCCAAATGATTGAACGCACAACACAGGCAGTCCGGCAGTGAAGGAGTCTGTTGAAGAGAGAAAGACAGAGAGAAAGACAAGGCGCTGAGGAAATGAAGTGCGTTTCCCCTCTGCTTGAGCGAGCGGGTGAGGCGAGGCGCTTCTGCCTCATGCGCTGAGAGAACATAGCCAAAAAAGGAATGAAAACGGTACAGAGGAGTGGACGCCGAGGCTGGCTCTCTCAGCAGATGCCAAACTATTCTTGTAAAAGTGCTCTTTTGGTGGAGGCTTGAATGTCCAACATTGCTGGGATTTTTAGGAAAACACATGGTGAAAAGTGCACTGCACTATGTGCTATTTCTTATAAACTGTAGCCTACAACAGCACACAGGTTCTGACAGGTTGGAGTGATTGAAATAATGAATGTTTATTTGGATCTGAAGTTCCACTGTTGATACACTCTTAGAAAAAAGGGTTCCAAAGGGTTCTTCGGCTGTCCCCATAGGAAAACCCTTTTTGGTTCCAGGTAGAACCCTTTTTGGTTACATGCAGAACCCTCTGTGGAAAGGGTTCTCTATGTAACCAAAAAGGGTTATTCCTGCAACCTAAAAGGGTTCTTCAATGGATTCTCCTATGGGTTCTCCTATGGGTTCTCCTATGGGTTCTCCTATGGGTTCTCCTATGGGTTCTCCTATGGGGACAGCCAAAGAACCATTTTAGATACCACCTTTTTTTCTAAGAGTATACTAATGATGGGAGCATGTTTATTTGACCTTTATTTCACTAGGCAAGTCAGTTAAGAACAAATTCTTATTTGCAATGACAGCCTAGGAACAGTGGGTTAACTGCCTTGTTCAGGGGCAGAACGACAGATATGAGCTAGCAACCTTTCGGTTACTGGCCCAACATTCTAACTACTAGGCTACCTGCCGCCATAACTGATCTGGAAGCATGTCGAATATCTGTCTTATGATGTTTTCACTGACAGAACTGACATTTTATTGTAAAATGATCACTACCTTTGTTTAGTTCTTAACATGTTTATTATTATTTTTTATTATTCTTTATTCAGGAAAACCCCATTGAGACCAGGGTCTCATTCTCAAGGGTGTCCTGATCACAGTAATACAACAAATATAATGTCAAACAAAACAGCCATTAATACAATGTAAAATATTTTTTTAATAAATACAGTAGAAAAAGGGAGAGGAGGCTGGGGAGGGAGTGGGGGGGGGGGGGGGGTGGACCCTCAGACAGAAAATGAAAAATAACTCTTCCTGATTATTCAGCATCTGGAACAGATTGTGAGAATGCAGGTCTAGTGGAGTCCTGATGACAAGGCATGTTGCTGTAGCTATAGTCTTCTACCCAGGCTTTCTGAAGGACTCACTACTAGTCACACTAAGACTGGGCCATTAACATGAAGGTCTCTGACACATTGGGGTTTTATAGCTTTCCCAAAGACCCTTCTCCCCTTCTGCTACCCTGAGAAGATAACTCTTCCATTTCATGTGTGTCCTGGAGTTCCCACTCTACAGTCCTGTTACAAGCCCCCAGACGCAAGTAAAAGATGTCCCTGTAATTTACACCGTCAAAGCATGGAGTGAACATAGGATGCGTAGTTTACTCGCCCCCCTTTTTCATTCCAGTCTACAATGTCATGTTGTATAAATGATTGGAGACAGGCGCAGGAATACGTAATAGGAGGTTTTAATACTCCACCAAAAATACAACATGCCATGAAAAGGCACGGGGACGAAGCCCAAAACAAACACGTATACAAAACACAGGGATGTAACCCAAACAAAAGAGCGAGGTAAAACCGCTAATAAATACAAGGGACGAGACCCGCAACACACTAGGCGGGGTGAGACCCGTAATAACAAATGCACAACAATACATGGGACGAGATCCGTAATAACAAGTGCACAATACACGCAGCACGAAAGCCGAAACAACAAAGCACAGGTACTCACAGACCAACGGACATGGGAACAATAACCAACAAGACAATGGTGAACAAAGGGCACATATATACAACTACTAATCAGGGGAATTGGAATCAGGTGTGCGTAATGAGACAGTTCAGTGACGCCTAGAGGCCGGTGACCTCCAAGACTGGTGCACGGAATGAGCAGCAGTACCGGGGGAATCCGTGACAGTACCCCCCCCCCCCCCCCCCCCCCCCCCGACGGTCCATCAGGGCGCCAAAGTTGCGTCGGACGGGCCAGTTGCAGCTGCCGAAGTTGTGATGGCGTCGGACGGGTCAGAGGTTTCTTATTAACTCATCTATAGCATGGTAAATCCATGAGGCAATCTTTTCAAACAACTCTTACACTAAAAGGGCATTATCATCATGTTCACAATTTCACAGTATTTCACTCACTGGACAGTTTATTAGGTACACCCATGTGGTACTGGGTCGGACCCCCCTTTGCCTCCAGAATAGCCTGAAATCTTAGGCATATATTCTACAAGGTGTTGGAAACGTTTGTTGCTTAGTTGGTGTCAAGGGACCTAGCGTGTGCCAGAAAACATTCCCCAAACCATTACACCTCCGCCACCAGCCTGTGCTGTTGACACCAGGCAGGATGGGTCGATGCTGCTTACGATGCTGCTTACACCAAATCCTGACTCTGCCATCAGCATGACGCAACAAGAACCGGGATTCAACGGACCAGGCAATGTTTTTCCACTCCTCAATTGTCCAGTGTTGGTGATCGTCTGCACACTGGAGCCGCTTCTTCTTGTTTTTAGCTGATAGCAGTGGAACCTGGTGTGGTCGTCTGCTGCAATAGCCCAACCGTGATAAGGACCCACGAGTTGTGCATTCCGAGATGTCATTCTGCACACCACTGTTGTACTACGCCATTATTTGTCTGTTTGTGCATGATTCTTTTCATTCTCCTTCAACCTCTCTCATGAATGAGCTGTTTTCTCCCACAGGACTGCCTCTGACTGGATGTTTTTTTGTTTGTTGCACCGTTCTCGGTAAACCCTAGTCACTGTAGTGCGTGAAAAGCCCAGGAGGATAGCCGTTTCTGAGATACTGGATCTGGTACTCCTGGCACCTCACGTACGTCACTCATTTAGCCCATTTCTAACATTTTAATGGAACAGTAACTGAATGCCTCAATGCCTGTCTGCCTGCTTTATATAGCAAGCCACGGCCAGGTGACTCATTGTCTGTAGGAACGATACATTTTCGTGAACAGGGTGGTGTACCTAATAAACTGAGAGGTGAGTTTGACTGCACTGGGCCTTTAAAACGGCAACAATTTCGCTACGCCCCATGGCAAAATGTGTAGAATTACAGGAAATCAGTAGGATCAGTAACCTCCTGAAAGTCTTAGCTTCCCCATCCATTGATCCCAGACCAGGCCGGGCCAGAAGTGATGAGTGTACTGTGAGTAGACAGTGTAGGGCTCAGTGTGTGAAATCCTCATTCAGCCATACCTCTGTGTTAGAATACAATACTCCATCATTAGGACTCACCCCTGCCTGAGAACAAGATGCGACAGAGATGTGTTTGTTTTTGTTGTTTCATCACATTTCCCTTTAAGAGATGTGAGCTGCCACACCTTGTCCCTAGTACAGTACTTGTCTCGGTATGTCTCTCTCCTGTCTGTCCCGAAATCAACTACATTATTACAATGTTATTATCATGTATTTTATGACCATGTCTAGTCTTGTCCTTGACCCCGCAGAGGTCATCACACTGTTGAGCATTTGTCATAATGGAAGACAACATTGGCAAAACTTCCTCACATTTCGTACTCCGGTCTCCTTTTTATTGTTTGATGTGGCTGTCGACAGGCTGGCCTTTTAACAAGTCTTTCTGGAGCTATCAGTCCCTGCACCCTGTGCAGTGGTTTCCTCCCCACTAATCAGCACTTTACACAACACACACACACATATACACACACACACATATACACACACACATATACACACACACACATATACACACACACACATATACACACACACACATATACACACACACACACACACACACACACACACACACACACACACACACACACACACACAGATGGTAGCTCGGATGGCTAGCTGAATTAACCACACCCCACGGTCCCCCTGAACCCTTTAACCTCAGGCCTGACAAGCTATCAATTCCAGGCTGGTGAAAAAATGTATTCCTGATCGAGGAACCCTGGACGGTTCACTGCTGATGTCATCCCCACAACTATGTGTGTGGTTTTCAACTACTCACAGTAACAGCCTGTAACTTTAGAGCAATGTCTCAGCATGACTGGGATGCTCATTCTCTATGATTGTTAAATAGCCAATCACAATTGTCTATGTAATTTGCGTAACCAGAGAGAGACGGGGAACGGGGTATTGTGTCAGTCACGGGAAAATGGATGACAGCCGCATGCTTTCATAACATTTCTACAACGTGTCTGAAACCTTGTAGCAGTGTCAACTCATCCTGTCCAGCATTTTAGTGGGGTTGAGAGAATGTAGTGTGTTAGCGGGTATGTGTCCTATGTGCTGATTGGTGACCTGGGGTAGGGAACTACTGCTGCCTGGCTCTCTGGGCATTTCTACATTTCTACTGACTCTGACACAGTATGGAGGATATACAGTATGGAGTCTAGGCCTTTACTGTATGAATTCCATTGGTCCAAACTTTATGGTATGCGTCTGATCTACGTGTGTGTGTGTGTGTGTGTGTGTGTGTGTGTGTGTGTGTGTGTGTGTGTGTGTGTGTGTGTGTGTGTGTGTGTGTGTGTGTGTGTGTGTGTGTGTGTGTGTGTGTGTTCCTGCGTTCACTTAGCTGACAAGCTTGTTTGAACTTTGTCCATTTTGTTGAAATTTTTAAAACTGTTTGACACGATCATTCACAGTGATCCAACTGTCCAGTAGATGATGCCCTTGTGTCCTTCCTTCCAGGAACGCAGAACAGTTGAAGGAGCTGCAGGATCAGATTATATTGGAACAGCAGGAAGCAGCCAATTGGATCCAACATCAGGAGCAAGAGCAGGAAGTCCCGCCTCTGCCACAGCAGCCCCAGGAAGTGCCCTCTCTGCCCTCTCTTTCTCTTCACCCTCCTCCCTCCTTCCAGGAGATGGAGAGCAGCGCCATGCAGACCAGCACCTTCAACTACGCCCGGCCCAAGCAGTTCATTGCTGCCCAGAGCCCTGGGGGGACTGGCCCTATGGGGGGCTATGTCACCCAGTCCTCGGGGTCTTCTGGTTCCAGCTTGCCCTCACCCCTCTCCCCACCCACCTCACAAAAACCCTTCACCAGGGTTGTCCTGCCTCCCTTCAGTAAGAGCGGCAGCATTGAGTCTCAGTCCCCTTCCTCTCCCTCCTTCCCACCTCCACCTCCTCCCTTCCTTAGTAGCAGCATTTCATCCTTGTCAGGCCCTGCCAAAGACTTCCCTCCACCCCCTCCTCCCCCTCCTCCACCTGTCTCTTCGGCTCCTCCCTACTCCCTCGCCCACTCCAACAGCTCCTCCCCCTTCACCTCCATGCCCCAATCACCTGCTGGCTTCCTGGCCTCTGTCCTTCCAGCCACACCCACTAGCCCATCCTTCAACGCCCTGGGCCTGCCTAAAGGGAACGGGACTATGTGAGTATCTATACACTGACTGTGCACACAGTTACACTGGCTCTCTGTGGGGCAGTACCCTATACTTTCAGACCCTTTCATTCTCCAGTCAAATGGTAGCGTAATGTGTGCATGTCAGTCAGTGAGTGACAGCCTGTAGCAGGTCTGTCTCTGTGGAGCCAGGCTGGCTCTCCCTCTCCCTCCAACCTCATCAGGACAGCCTGCCGCCTAGCAGCAGCTGGAGGTCTGCTGCTAGATGGAAGATGACGTGTTTACATTCTTACACAGTATGTTTACAGCACAGAGACCAGGGCTATTACAGACATACACTCAACCTCTGCTCAGAGAGCACCGTCTCCTGGGGGGGGGGGGGGGGGGGGGGGGGTGAGAGAGAGAGAGAGAGAGAGAATGTTTTGCCCATATGGAAACTATACACAATGACTTGTGTGAAGGGAGTGACAAAGTCAAAGCCAAATAAACAGATATTTGAAGGGTTTATGCATAGCTGAGATTTCAACTCACACTGCTGCACTCCAAAAGGGTACTGCAGGTGTTCCCATAGGAGAACCCTTTTTGGTTCCAGGTAGAAGTCTTTTGGGTTCCATGTAGGACCCTCTGTGGAAAGGGTTCTACATGGAACCCAAAAGGGTTCTTTTCGGGTTCTAGATGACACCTTTTTGGGAATTTTCCAAAACATCAATCATATTTCTCAAGTCAAAAAAGCTCCCCATCTCAGGCCAGTCCTGACTATGAGGCGGATGCACCCAGAGTGAGCTTGGTCATGTTTATGTTTAGTTAACTGATAGAGATCTGGTGTTGTGTATATAATCCTGACTCTGATTTGTCTGATGATGCCTGGCTGGCTGGCTGGAGAAAACATCCACTATACTCTGCTGTCAAACACACTTTCCTCCTACAAGGCCATTCCCCCCCCCCCCTCTTTTTCATCAAGCCCTTTCCTCTGTCTGTTTTTCCCCTCACCATGGCATTCCTGCAGCAGGGGAGAGAGATAAGAGGACCCTGTGTAGAATGCTTGAGTTGGACAGATAAGAGAGAGAGAGGGAACGTGAGAGGAGAAAGAGAAGGGGCTTATTCTGACAGGTTCAAATAAATCACAGTCAGTCCAACACACACACAAACAACAGATGATATATCATGATCTACTGTAGAACGACACAGCAGCTGCTATTGAGTAAAGTCGGTTTAAAGGTCTGGGGTGCCATGTTCTAATCCCCTGGTCTGTTGTTGTGTTCTGTCAGCAGTGCTTTTCCCCGGAAGCAGTCCAGAGGAACCCCACGCCTGGCCTCAGACTCTGACATCCAGGGAACCAAGGATGCTGTCATTCAGGACCTGGAGAGGAAGCTACGATTCAAGGAGGAGCGCATGAGCAACGGACAACAGGTGTGTGTTACAGAGTGCCTCCACAACACTGTAGATGACTGTGTGTTTGTAGGTAACTAGGGAATGAAGCTGTTTTGTAACATTCATTAATACAAGCACTCCAAGTCAAATGTCAATCCTATTTCATTTCCAACCATTCATACATACTACATAGCGTAACTATACCACAGATATGACCACAGACATACATACTACATAGCGTAACTATACCACAGATATGACCACAGACATACATACTACAGAGTGTAACTATACCACAGATATGACCACAGACATACATACTACATCGCGTAACTATAGCACAGATATGACCACAGACATACATACTACAGAGCGTAACTATACTACAGATATGACCACAGACATACATACTACAGAGTGTAACTATACCACAGATATGACCACAGACATACATACTACATAGCGTAACTATACCACAGATATGACCACAGACATACATACTACAGAGTGTAACTATACCACAGATATGACCACAGACATACATACTACATAGCGTAACTATACCACAGATATGACCACAGACATACATACTACAGAGTGTAACTATACCACAGATATGACCACAGACATACATACTACATAGCGTAACTATACCACAGATATGACCACAGACATACATACTACAGAGCGTAACTATACTACAGATATGACCACAGACATACATACTACAGAGCGTAACTATACCACAGATATGACCACAGACATAGTGGGGCAAAAAAGTATTTAGTCAGCCACCAATTGTGCAAGTTCTCCCACTTAAAAAGATGAGAGAGGCCTGTAATTTTCATCATAGGTACACTTCAACTATGACAGACAAAATGAGAAAAAGAATTCCAGAAAATCACATTGTAGGATTTTTAATGAATTTATTTGCAAATTATGGTGGAAAATAAGTATTTGGTCACCTACAAACAAGCAAGATTTCTGGCTCTCCCAGACCTGTAACTTCTTCTTTAAGAGGCTCCTCTGTCCTCCACTCGTTACCTGTATTAATGGCACCTGTTTGAACTTGTTATCAGTATAAAAGACACCTGTCCACAACCTCAAACAGTCACACTCCAAACTCCACTATGGCCAAGACCAAAGAGCTGTCAAAGGACACCAGAAACAAAATTGTAGACCTGCACCAGGCTGGGAAGACTGAATCTGCAATAGGTAAGCAGCTTGGTCTGAAGAAATCAACTGTGGGAGCAATTATTAGGAAATGGAAGACATACAAGACCACTGATAATCTCCCTCGATCTGGGGCTCCACGCAAGATCTCACCCCGTGGGGTCAAAATGATCACAAGAACGGTGAGCAAAAATCCCAGAACCACACGGGGGGACCTAGTGAATGACCTGCAGAGAGCTGGGACCAAAGTAACAAAGCCTACCATAAGTAACACACTACGCCGCCAGGGACTCAAATCCTGCAGTGCCAGACGTGTCCCCCTGCTTAAGCCAGCACATGTCCAGGCCCGTCTGAAGTTTGCTAGAGAGCATTTGGATGATCCAGAAGAAGATTGGGAGAATGTCATATGGTCAGATGAAACCAAAATATAACTTTTTGGTAAAAACTCAACTCGTCGTGTTTGGAGGACAAAGAATGCTGAGTTGCATCCAAAGAACACCATACCTACTGTGAAGCATGGGGGTGGAAACATCATGCTTTGGGGCTGTTTTTCTGCAGAGGGACCAGGACGACTGATCCGTGTAAAGGAAAGAATGAATGGGGCCATGTATCGTGAGATTTTGAGTGAAAACCTCCTTCCATCAGCAAGGGCATTGTCACGCCCTGGCCTTATTATTCTTTGTTTTCTTTATTATTTTAGTTAGGTCAGGGTGTGACATGGGTAATGTTTTTGTTTTGTTGGTTTTGGGTGTTGTTTATGGAAAAGGGGTTGTGTTAGTATATGGGTTTGTGTGGAGTACATGTTTCTAGTATTGTCTATGTATGTGTAGTTGTCTAGGAGAGTCTATGGTTACCTGAATGAGTTCCCAATTAGAGACAGCTGATTTCGGTTGTCTCTGATTGGGAGCCTTATTTAGGGTAGCCATAGGCTCTCATTGGTTGTGGGTAATTGTCTATGTAAGAACGTTTGTAGCCTGTTTGTATGTGCACAACGTTTGTAGCTTCACGGTCGTTTTGTTGTTTTGTTATTTTGTTAAAGTGTTTTTGTGTCGTGTTCATCTTCGTGGTATAATAAAAGAAGATGGCTTATTTTCCAAATGCTGCATTTTGGTCCGTCAATCCGCCACACGATCGTGACAGAATTACCCACCATAGGACCAAGCGGCATGGAAGGCGGCAACAGGACCTACCCACAAAGGATTTCTGGACATGGGAGGAGATACTGGATGGTAAGGGGCCGTGGGATCAACCTGGAGAATATCGCCTCCCTCGTGAAGAGCTGGAGGCAGCGAAAGCCGAGAGGAGGCGATATGAGGAGGCAGCACGGAGACAAGGCTGGAAGCCCGTGAGTACAACCCAAAAATTTCTTGGGGGGGGCCTTAAAGGGAGTGTGGCGAAGTCAGGTAGGAAACCTGCGCCTACTCCCTGTACTTACCGTGGAGAGCGAGAGTACGGGCAGACACCGTGTTACGCAGTAGAGCGCACGGTGTCTCCTGTACGCGTGCATAGCCCGGTTCGGTACATTGCAGCTCCACGTATCGGCCGGGCTAGACTGAGCGTTGAGCCATATGTCATGAAGCCGGCCCAACGCATCTGGTCACCAGTGCGTCTCCTCGGGCCGGCGTACATGGCACCAGCCTTACGCATGGTGTCCCCGGTTCGCCTACATAGGCCGGTGCGGGTTATTCCACCTCCCCGCACTGGTCAGGCGACGGGGAGCATAGAACCAGGTAAGGTTGGGCAGGCTCGGCGTTCAAGGGAGCCAGTACGCCTGCACGGTCCGGTATTTCCAGCGCCATCTGAGCCATCCGTCTGCAATGAGCCTGCAAAGCCGCCCGTCTGCCATGAGCCTGCAAAGCCGCCCGTCTGCCATGAGCCCACTGAGCCGTCCGCCAGACAGGAGCCGCTAGAGCCGCCAGCCAGACAGGAGCCGCTAGAGCCGTCCGTCAGACAGGATCTGCCAGAGCCGCCAACCAGACAGGATCTGCCAGAGCCGCCAACCAGACAGGATATGCCAGAGCCGCCAACCAGACAGGAGCAGCCAGATCAGTCAGCCAGCCATGAGCAGCCAGATCCGTCAGCTAGCCATGAGCAGCCAGATCCGTCAGCTAGCCATGAGCAGCCAGATCCGTCAGCTAGCCATGAGCAGCCAGATCCGTCAGCTAGCCATGAGCAGCCAGATCCGTCAGCTAGCCATGAGCAGCCAGATCCGTCAGCTAGCCATGAGCAGCCAGATCCGTCAGCTAGCCATGAGCAGCCAGATCCGTCAGCTAGCCATGAGCAGCCAGATCCGTCAGCTAGCCATGAGCAGCCAGATCCGTCAGCTAGCCATGAGCAGCCAGATCCGTCAGCTAGCCATGAGCAGCCAGATCCGTCAGCTAGCCATGAGCAGCCAGATCCGTCAGCCAGCCATGAGCAGCCAGATCCGTCAGCCAGCCATGAGCAGCCAGATCCGTCAGCCAGCCATGAGCAGCCAGATCCGTCAGCCAGCCATGAGCAGCCAGATCAGTTAGCCAGCCATGAGCAGCCAGATCCGTTAGCCAGCCATGAGCAGCCAGATCTGTCAGCCAGCCATGGGCCGTACCTCAGTCCGGAGCTGCAGTCCCTCAGTCCGGAGCTGCAGTCCCTCAGTCCGGAGCTGCCATTCCTCAGTCCGGAGCTGCCCCTTACCCTGGAGCTGCCCCTTACCCTGGAGCTGCCCCTTACCCTGGTGCTGCCCCTTACCCTGGTGCTGCCCCTTACCCTGGTGCTGCCCCTTACCCTGGTACTGCCCCTTATCCTGGTACTGCCCCTGACCCTGGTACTGCCCCTTACCCTGGTACTGGTCCTTAGTCCGGAGCTGTCCCTTAGTCCGGAACTCCCCCTTAATGCAATGGGGTTAATGTGGAGGGGGGTCGTTTGGAGGAAGCCTAGGAGGTGGTTAGGTACTGTGGTGACGTGGGGACTACGACCAGAGCCGGAGCCGCCACCGTGGAGGGGAGCCCACCCAGACCCTCCCCTAGACTGTGTATGGTGCGCCCGGAGTTCGCGCCTCAAGGGGGGGGTTATGTCACGCCCTGGCCTTATTATTCTTTGTTTTCTTTATTATTTTAGTTAGGTCAGGGTGTGACATGGGTAATGTTTTTGTTTTGTTGGTTTTGGGTGTTGTTTATGGAAAAGGGGTTGTGTTAGTATATGGGTTTGTGTGGAGTACATGTTTCTAGTATTGTCTATGTATGTGTAGTTGTCTAGGAGAGTCTATGGTTACCTGAATGAGTTCCCAATTAGAGACAGCTGATTTCGGTTGTCTCTGATTGGGAGCCTTATTTAGGGTAGCCATAGGCTCTCATTGGTTGTGGGTAATTGTCTATGTAAGAACGTTTGTAGCCTGTTTGTATGTGCACAACGTTTGTAGCTTCACGGTCGTTTTGTTGTTTTGTTATTTTGTTAAAGTGTTTTTGTGTCGTGTTCATCTTCGTGGTATAATAAAAGAAGATGGCTTATTTTCCAAATGCTGCATTTTGGTCCGTCAATCCGCCACACGATCGTGACAGGCATTGAATATGAAACGTGGCTGGGTCTTTCAGCATGACAATGATCCCAAACACACCGCCCGGGCAACGAAGGAGTGGCTTCGTAAGAAGCATTTCAAGGTCCTGGAGTGGCCTAGCCAGTATCCAGATCTCAACCCCATAGAAAATCTTTGGAGGGAGTTGAAAGTCCGTGTTGCCCAGCAACAGCCCCAAAACATCACTGCTCTAGAGGAGCTCTGCATGGAGGAATGGGCCAAAATACCAGCAACAGTGTGTGAAAACCTTGTGAAGACTTATAGAAAAAGTTTGACCTCTGTCATTGCCAACAAAGGGTATATAACAAAGTATTGAGATAAACTTTTGTTATTGACCAAATACTTATTTTCCACCATAATTTGCAAATAAATTCATTAAAAATCCTACAATGTGATTTTCTGGATTTTCTTTTCTCATTTTGTCTGTCATAGTTGAAGTGTACCTATGATGAAAATTACAGGCCTCTCTCATCTTTTTAAGTGGGAGAACTTGCACAATTGGTGGCTGACTAAATACTTTTTTGCCCCACTGTATATACTACATAGCGTAACTATACCACAGATATGACCACAGACATACATAATACATAGCATAACTATACCACAGATATGATCACAGACACACATAATACATAGCATAACTATACCACAGATATGACCACAGACATACATAATACATAGCATAACTATACCACAGATATGATCACAGACACACATAATACATAGCATAACTATACCACAGATATGACCACAGACATACATACTACAGAGCGTAACTATACCACAGATATGATCACAGACACACATAATACATAGCGTAACTATACCACAGATATGACCACAGACATACATACTACAGAGCGTAACTATACCACAGATATGACCACAGACATACATACTACAGAGTGTAACTATACCACAGATATGACCACAGACATACATACTACAGAGTGTAACTATACCACATATATGACCACAGACATACATACTACAGAGCGTAACTATACCACAGATATGACCACAGACATACATACTACATAGTGTAACTATACCACAGATATGACCACAGACATACATACTACAGAGTGTAACTATACTACAAATATGACCACAGACATACATACTACATAGTGTAACTATACTACAGATATGACTACAGACATACATACTACATAGCGTAACTATACCACAGATATGACCACAGACATACATACTACAGAGCGTAACTATACCACAGATATGACCACAGACATACATACTACAGAGTGTAACTATACTACAAATATGACCACAGACATACATACTACATAGTGTAACTATACTACAGATATGACTACAGACATACATACTACATAGCGTAACTATACCACAGATATGACCACAGACATACATACTACAGAGCGTAACTATACCACAGATATGACCACAGACATACATACTACAGAGCGTAACTATACCACAGATATGACCACAGACATACATACTACATAGTGTAACTATACCACAGATATGACCACAGACATACATACTACAGAGCGTAACTATACTACAGATATGACCACAGACATACATACTACATAGTGTAACTATACTACAGATATGACTACAGACATACATACTACAGAGCGTAACTATACCACAGATATGACCACAGACATACATACTACAGAGCGTAACTATACTACAGATATGACCACAGACATACATACTACAGAGCGTAACTATACTAGAGATATGACCACAGACATACATACTACAGAGCGTAACTATACCACAGATATGACCACAGACATACATACTACAGAGTGTAACTATACCACAGATATGACCACAGGCATACATACTACATAGTGTAACTATACCACAGATATGACCACAGACATACATAATACATAGCGTAACTATACTACAGATATGACCACAGACATTTTTGAGTTCAAAATATACTTTTGAAGTTGAGAGGACAAAAAATATTTTTCCATGTCATCCATTTCACAGTGTTAATAGTTTCATTAACAACCATTTATCTCAAGAAGACCATGTCTTAATATTTGTAATGAGTGTGTGTTGCTGTTGCGACTGACACACTAACCCCAGCTGACCCATTAATCGGTGCTTTCAGAGGTTAACCTATGAGGAGAAGATGGCTCGCAGGCTGCTGGGGGCAGACAACGCAGCCACAGTACTAAACACACAGCAGCAGGATGAGGAGCCAGTCACACAGGTACGCTGCTGCTGCTACTGTAGGCACGCCAAGGAAGACCATCTGTGTGCTACATCTTAGTTCACTGTATTATTGCATGTGTATGGCCCATATTCAGCTACACATTCAGTCATAGTTTGCAGTCACACACCAATGTGATGAAGTGTAAAATACAGGCTATAACTGGAAAAATTAACTTACAAATTTAGTCTTAAAGATTTACTAAACACAAAACCTCAGTACAGAACACACACAGATTTGTTTCATTGACTAAAGCCAAGTCTCACTGCAAAGTAAACAGACTCTAGAAGTGAGCCGCACAGGGTTTGTCCTCTCAAAGCTGCAGACAGTGGTGGTGGTCTTTAGGTCAGGCTGTTCTGTGCTGCTATCCTGTAGTGATTTTGGGCTCTGGCTGCCTGGAGGTCGATGGGATTGAACCTGGTTCCTGTCTGATACAGATTTGTCTGGCCACTACTCTGCCTGAGGCCTGAGAATAAAAGCCACAATTGCACGTTCCAATTCAGAGCAAATGATATGGAAATGTGTGTGTTTTGTTGAAATGGTAGTTCCAGTCATAATGTTAATATAATGTATAAGACTGATGGTGCTGTTACACACTCTTTAGTGTGGTGTGACCTCCGGACATGACATCATACAGTAACACAGAGACCACACCTCTGTTCTTTAATCTCTTCACAGGATTCCAGTTCATCTGATATAGAATCTGTCCCTCAAAAGGTTATTCAAGCCTCTTTCTCTCCTTCCTTCTCTTCTCTGCCTCTTGTTTCCTGACTCCCTGTGTGTGGTCACTCCCCAATCTTAAGCCATTCAACAAAGCCACACTGATAATAATGATATTAGATGTGTTCACACACCCTCTGACTGTAGCAGGATCTGACCTTGAAACCTGGGAATGAACTGATAAGGATAACTAAGACATACACTACCGTTCAAAAGTTTGGGGTCACTTAGAAATGTCCTTGTTTTTGAAAGAAAAGCAAGTTCTTTTGAAAGAAAAGCAAGTTCTTTGTCCATTAAAATAACATCAAATTGATCAGAAATACAGTGTAAACATTGTTAATGTTGTAAATGACTATTTGTTAGCTGCTTCAACTGTTCTGCGTTCCTGGAAGGAAGGACACAAGGGCATCATCTACTGGACAGTGGGATCACTGTGAATGATCGTGTTAATGGAATATCTACATAGGCCCATTATCAGCAACCATCATTCCTGTGTTCCAATGGCACGTTGTGTTAGCTAATCCAGGTTTATCATTTTAAAAGGCTAATTGATCATTAGAAAACCCTTTTGCAATTATGTTAGCACAGCTGAAAACTGTTGTTGTAACGGCATTCCTCCTCCTCTTCATCTTCGGAAGAGGAGGAGTATTGAGGGAACCAAGGCGCAGCGTAGAGAACAGACATATTTTATTAACGAAACACGAACTTGATTAAACTAACAAAAAACAACAAACGGTGTAGACAGACCTAGACGACGTACTTACATAAAACAAGAAAAACGCACGAATAGGAACATAGGCTACACAAACCGAACAAACCGTAAACAGTCCCGCATGGTGTACAAACACAGAAGACAATCACCCACAACGAACACTGTGACAACGCCTACCTAAATATGACTCTTAATTAGAGGAACGCCAAACACCTGCCTCTAATTAAGAGCCATACCAGGCAACCCAAAACCAACACAGAAACAGAAAACATAGAATGCCCACCCAACCTCACGTCCTGACCAACTAACACATACAACAAACTAACAGAAATAGGTCAGGAACGTGACAGTTGTTCTGATTAAAGAAGCAATAAAACTGGCCTGGCCTTCTAGGCAGAGTTGCAAAGAAAAAGCCATATCTCAGACTGGCCAATAAAAAGAAAAGATTAAGATGGGCAAAAGAACACAGACACTGGACAGAGGAACACTGGCTAGAAGGCCAGCATCCCGGAGTTGCCTCTTCCCTGTTGACATTGAGACTGGTGTTTTGCGGGTACTATTTAATGAAACTGCCAGTTGAGGACTTGTGAGGCGTCTGTTTCTCAAACTAGACACTCTAATGTACTTGTCCTCTTGCTCAGTTGTGCACCGGGGCCTCCCACTCCTCTTTCTATTCTGGTTAGAGACGGTTTGCACTGTTCTGTGAATGGAGTAGTGCACAGCGTTGTACGAGATCTTCAGTTTTTTGGCAATTTCTCACATGAAATAGCCTTCATTTCTCAGAACAAGAATAGACTGATGAGTTTCAGAAGAAAGGTCTTTGTTTCTGGCCATTTTGAGCCTGTAATCGAACCCACAAATGATGATGCTCCAGATACTCAACTAGTCTAAAGAAGGCCTGTTTTATTGCTTCTTTAATCAGGACAACAGTTTTCAGCTGTGCTAACATAATTGTAAAAGGGTTTTCTAATGATCAATTAGCCTTTTAAAATGATAAACTTGTATTAGCTAACACAATGTGTACGCCTATGTAGATATTCCACTAAAAAATCTGCTGTTTCATGCTACAATACTCATTTACAACATTAACAATGTATACACTGTATTTCTGATCAATTTCTGGACATTTCTAAGTGACCCCAAACTTTTGAACGGTAGTGTATATACATTTGACAAAAAGCTGATTAAGCAGGTTCATTCATGGTTCTGTTATGGTCATTGTGGTGGTTACATAGCTTTTGACCAGCTGTAGTCTTCAGCCAGTGCTGACTGTAAACAATTACTGACCAATGCTCTTCATGAAAAAGCGAGTAAGCATGTCCAATGCTCTTCATGAAAAAGCGAGTAAGCATGTCCAAGGCTTTGTCGCTGTACATGTCTGGCACTTTTATAGGTCCAATGCAGCGTTTTTCATTTAAATATCAAGTTATTTCTGGGGAACAATTAAGTACCTTATTGTGATTTTCTATTAACATTGTACAAAATGAATTAAAATAGAAACAAAAATAGCTTCTTGGCAAAGACTGAAAACTAGCTGTTATTGGAAGAGAGGTTTGGAACCCTCTTTCTTTTTGGTCTATTTATTAACTGTAACAGTATTATTACAACCTCATAGTGTGGAAATGTAAATAAAACACAAGAAATTAAAATGCACTGGGACTTTAATGTATATGTTGATTCATTTAGTGTGTGTTAATTGGTCACTTTTGATATGTTAATCAAATAGCGGAGCATGCATGAGTTTGTTCCCAACACCACCCTGACATGAGATACTAATATTAACATGTTTCACTGTCATTATAACTATGAGATGAACCTGTTGCTGTGTGTGTGTTACGTGTCACATGTCCTATATATCTCTTGTTTGTGTACATGCATGAGCGAGTGAACGAAAAACTGAGAAAACAATAACAAGAATTTAAGGGCGGGAGAGAGAGAGGAAGAGAGAAGAAGAGAGAGAGATATCAGACTCCTGCAGCTGTGTCTTGGGCATGTAATTATCTGTCAGTCAGTCAATTCACACTACTCTCCAGATGTTGCTTTTGCCTCAACAGCTCGAGCCAGGATGGTGAGAGATTGAGATTGAAGGAGGAATTGAGAGAGCAAGAGGAATAGACAGAAAGAAGGGAGGAATAGAGAGAGTTGCGAGGAAATAGGGAGAAACTGGGTAGATGCGAGATAAAGGATTTCCTTAACTCATTGTGCTTGAATAAATTAAAGAATTAATAAATCAATGAATTCATGCATGAGTGACACAAAATGCTCGTGGCGGAGTGTGCTTCTTGTTCATCAGATTTTTCTGTGATCCAGTTCCTCTGTGATTTCAGTCTCTTCCTGTAGTTGTGTTGATGCTCTTTGAGCTCCATCGCCCAGCATTAACCCTGCTTCTTCTCTGTGTGCTCTGCAGGAGTACAAGGTGTCCAGCTTCGAGCAGCGCCTGATTAGTGAGATCGAGTTCCGCCTGGAGCGCTCTCCAGTGGAGGAGTCTGACGACGATGTGCAGCATGACGAGGATACCACCGGCACCGGGGTGGTGCCCTTCTTCGACAGCAAGCTCAAACACTACAAGGTGTTCGAGGGCATGCCCATCACCTTCTCCTGCAAGGTCATTGGAGACCCCAAGCCAAAGGTCAGCGGTCACACAGATCAGCCGTTCTTAATGTCAATATTACTGTCACTTTATTCAGGGTGTATTGTTGTAAGGTGTAAATGTTTAATGTACCAACATACAGTATTGTTCTGATAATTGGGAGTTGAGGATGTGTAGTGTTGTTAGTAGGAGGTTGAGGTACATGTACAGTGAGTTGCTATAAGGGCCAGGCTTGGGGTACTAACATCTGTGAGTCCACCACTGCCTTGCCCTAGCTCATAGGGCTTCTGTAATGACTGGGTGATGACAGGCATCAAATGAACGGAACAGAGAGAAAAAGAGAGGACCGATAGAGGGTGGATTGCAGTATAGTATAATATAATAACATACTCTCTTTTCTCTCTACTCCTATAGGTCATTGTGTAACTCTGTGTTGTATCTATCCTGTCCACTATAGATCTACTGGTTTAAGGATGGGAAGCAGGTCATTGTGTAACTCTGTGTTTTGTCTATCCTGTCCACTATAGATCTACTGGTTTAAGGATGGGAAGCAGGTCATTGTGTAACTCTGTGTTGTGTCTATCCTGTCCACTATAGATCTACTGGTTTAAGGATGGGAAGCAGGTCATTGTGTAACTCTGTGTTGTGTCTATCCTGTCCACTATAGATCTACTGGTTTAAGGATGGGAAGCAGGTCATTGTGTAACGCTGTGTTGTGTCTATCCTGTCCCCTATAGATCTACTGGTTTAAGGATGGGAAGCAGGTCATTGTGTAACTCTGTGTTGTGTCTATCCTGTCCACTATAGATCTACTGGTTTAAGGATGGGAAGCAGATCTCTAAGAGGAGTGAACACTACAGGATCAGCCGCGACGCTGACGGGACCTGCAACCTCCACACCGCCGCCGCCTCATTGGACGATGACGGCAACTACACCATTATGGCTGGTAACCCTGAGGTGAGAACACCTGACCCACCGAACACACAGAGGACCTGACTGATTCATACCGACATATAGAGAACCCTGCACACACGTTCACACCAAGTCGTTTCACACCAAACTGCTGTACACAGGGGGCATACTGTATCTATGGACACACATTATCAGGACCAATCCGTTTGGCAGTCAGTGGTGCTGGTACTGTTAGCAGTCATTAGTTCTATAATAATGGAGCTGTGGAGAAGAAAAAGGTCTCCAGCCAGCTGGGGAAGCGGGCGTCGAGTGAGACATGAAATCACTAAAGCCATGAGGGTCGAGAGCTCACGTACCGCTGCCTTTCCAACAGACTGGCCAACTTTAACACACTGTACTTCACTGTACTTCCTCTCTGACATGGGGTTTAGTTGAGTTTGAGTATGACCAGTCATAAACGTCAAGTAAACGTCTCTCCCTATATATCGCCCTCTCTCCCACTCTCTCTCTCGCTCCCTCTCACCGCTCTCTCGCTCCGCTCTCTCAATTAATTCAATTCAAGGGCTCTATTGGCATGGGAAACATTGCCAAAGCAAATGAAGTAGATAATAAACTAAAATTATCAGTAAACATTACACTCACAACAAAGGGGAAATAAATAAACATAAATATGGGTTGTATTTAAAATGGTGTTCGTTTTTCACTGGTTGCACTTTTCTTGTGGCAACAGGTCACACATCTTGCTGCTGTGATGACACACTGTGGTATTTCACCCAATAGATATGGGAGTTTATCAAAATTGGGTTTGTTTTCGAATTCTTTGTGGATCTGTGTAATCTGAGGGAAATATGTTTCTCTAAAATGGTCATACATTGGGCAGGAGGTTAGGAAGTGCAGCTCAGTTTCCATCTCATTTTGTGGGCAGTGTGCACATAGCCTGTCTTCTCTTTAGAGCCAGGTCTGCCTAGGGCGGCCTTTCTCAATAGCAAAGCTATGCTCACTGAGTCTGTACATAGTCAAGCTTTCCTTAAGTTTGGGTCAGTACCAGTGGTCAGGTATTCTGCCACTGTGTACTCTGTTTAGAGCCATATAGCATTCTAGTTTGCTCTGTTTTTTTTTGTTAATTCTTTACAGTGTGTCAAGTAATTATCTTTTTGTTTTCTCATGATTTGGTTGGGTCTAATTCTGTTGCTGTCCTGGGGCTCTGTGGGGTCTGTTTGTGTTTTGAACAGAGCCCCAGGACCAGCTTGCTTAGGGGACTCTTCTCCAGGTTAATCTCTCTGTAAGTGATGGCTTTGTTATGGAAGGTTTGGGAATCGCTTCCTTTTCAGTGGTTATAGAATTTAACGGCTCTTTTCTGGATTCTGATCATTAGCGGGTATCGGCTTCATTCTGCTCTGTATGCATTATTTTGTGTTTTTCGTTGTACACGGAGGATATTTTTGCAGAATCTATTTGTCTCAATTTGGTGTTTGCCAAGAGTGTGCAAAGCTGTCATCAAGGCAAAGGGTGGCTATTTGAAGAATCTCAAATATAACATATATTTAGATTTGTTTATGTTAGGAGAATTAAGTTCTCATGTTCTTTAAACCTCTACCGCTTCTCTCTCCCGGATCCGGGATCCTCCTCATCAAAAAAGCTGACTAGCATAGCCTAGCCTAACGCGACAGGGATATCATATAATATAATTTTCATGAAATCACAAGTCCAATACAGCAAAAGAAAGATAAACATCTTGTGAATCCAGCCATCATTTCCGATTTTTAAAATGTTTTACAGCGAAAACACAATATGTATTTCTATTAGCTAACCACAATAGCAAAAGACTCAACTGCATATTTTCACAATTTTTCTACCGCATAGGTAGCTATCACAAAACCGACCAAATAGAGATATAATTAGTCACTAACCAAGAAACAACTTCATCAGATGACAGTCTTATAACATGTTATACAATAAATTGATGTTTTGTTCGAAAATGTGCATATTTGAGGTATAAATCATAGTTTTACATTGCAGCTACCATCAAAAATATCACCAAAGCAGCCAGAATAATTACAGAGAGCAACGTGAAATACCTAAATACTCATCATAAAACATTTATGAAAAATACATGGTGTACAGCAAATGAAAGATAAACATCTTGTGAATCCAGCCAATATTTCCAATTTTTTAAAGTGTTTTACAGCGAAAACACAATATAGCATTATATTAGCTTACCACAACAGCCAAACACACAAATGCATTTATTAGCAGCAAAAGGTAGCGATCGCAAAAACCATCAAAAGATATAAAGTGAATCACTAACCTTGACCAACTTCATCAGATGACAGTCTTATAACATCAGGTTATACAATACACTTGTGTTTTGTTCGAAAATGTGCATATTTAGAGCTGCAAACCGTGGATATACATTGTAAATATGTAGCATCGATTCACCAGAATGTCCGGAGCTATTTTGGACACTCACCTAATCTGACCAAAGACCTCATCATAAACTTTACTAAAAAATACATGTTGGACAGCAAATGAAAGATACACTGGTTCTTAATGCAACTACCGTGTTAGATTTAAAAAAATTACTTTACCATAACAAACAGCTTACGTTATAGCGAGACAGCGCCCACCAACACGGCGGATAATAGGACTCAACATTTTACACAGAAATACGAAATAACATCATAAATTGTTCTTACTTTTGCTGAGCTTCCATCAGAATCTTGTACAATGAGTCCTTGGTCAAGAATAAATCGTTGTTTGGTTTTAGAATGTCCTTTTCTCCTGTCGAATTCGTGCCACAATGCTAGCCAATGTTTATGACGTTCCCAATTTCTCTCGAGGCAGAGAACGGAAAACTCCAAAAGTCCCAATAAACGTTAAATAATCTGATAAAACTCGGTTGAAAAAAACATTCTTTACGATGTTATTATCACATGTATCAAATAAAATCATAGCCGGAGATAATAGCCGTGTATACCGAACGCTTATCATAAGACAATATGGAGGTGCTTCCCGCGCCTAGGTAGAGAAAGGAAATTCTGGACACGTCATTCCAAAAGCTCTTGTTCGACCTCAGATCAAGCTAGACACCCCATTCCACCTTCCATTGCCTGTTGACATCTAGTGGAAGGCGTATGCAGTGCATGCATATCCATAAATATAAGGCAATTCAATAGGCAGGCCCTGAAACAGAGCCTCGTTTTCAGATTTTTCACTTCCTGTCTGGAAGTTTGCTGCCAAATGAGTTCTGTTTTACTCACAGATATAATTCAAACAGTTTTAGAAACTGAGTGTTTTCTATCCAATAGTAATAATAATATGCATATTGTATGATCTAGAATAGAGTACGAGGCCGTTTAAATTGGGCACGATTTTTCCCCAAAGTGAAAACACCGCCCCCTATTAAGAAGAAGTTAACCAATTAAATTAAATTACTCAGTCTGCTATATCAGGATTTGTAGGATACTGATAGAAATAAAAACAGACAGAGGCCCAGTCTACAATAGTCAAATGTTTATTTACGGGAACGTTCTGCCTATCATTTCCTGTACATTGGTCTATATACCTCACATTTCGTCATAAATGTCCCTCCTCCTCTCAGAAACAATGACAATATAGTTCACAAGTCTTTCTGTCATACATTGTCTGCCACCTGTTATACAATCTACTACAAGCCCAAGGTCTCTCCCCTCCCTGGGTGGGGACATAATGTCCTGAAAGGAACACAGTAGTGGAGCTTGTCTGTCGATAGCTCCTCTCTCCCCTCCCTGGATGGGGACAGAATGCCCTGTAAGGAACACAGTAGTACAGCTTGTCTGTCGATAGCTCCTCTCTCCCCTCCCTGGGTGAGGACAGAATGTCCTGAAAGGAACACAGTAGTAGAGCTTGTCTGTCGATAGCCCCTCTCTCCCCTCCCTGGGTGAGGACAGAATGTCCTGAAAGGAACACAGTAGTAGAGCTTGTCTGTCGATAGCTCCTCTCTCCCCTCCCTGGGTGGGGACAGAATGTTCTGTAAGGAACACAGTAGTAGAGCTTGTCTGTCGATAGCTCCTCTCTCCCGTCCCTGGGTGAGGACAGAATGTCCTGAAAGGAACACAGTAGTAGAGCTTGTCTGTCGATAGCTCCTCTCTCCCCTCCCTGGGTGGGGACAGAATGTCCTGAAAGGAACACAGTAGTAGAGCTTGTCTGTCGATAGCTCCTCTCTCCCCTCCCTGGGTGAGGACAGAATGTCCTGTAAGGAACACAGTAGTAGAGCTCGTCTGTCGATAGCTCCTCTCTCCCCTCCCTGGGTGGGGACAGAATGTCCTGAAAGGAACACAGTAGTAGAGCTTGTCTGTCGATAGCTCCTCTCTCCCCTCCCTGGGTGAGGACAGAATGTCCTGTAAGGAACACAGTAGTAGAGCTTGTCTGTCGATAGCTCCTCTTATCTCATACATTGTCTCACACTTGCACCCTGCTTACAAACTAAAAAGGAACAAAAAGTCCTTGTCCTAATTCTGACTAAAACTACACACATCAGATTTATAGAGGTATGATTCTAATACATTTCATACAATGACAGGGTAGTTTTAGTTATAGTTCTATGTTAAATGTATACATCATTTAGTCATTATTCATGAAAATCCCATAACAGTTTAACACTTTTTTGGTTACTACATGATTCCATTTGTGTTATTTCAAAGTTTTGATGTCTTCACTATTATTCTAAAATGTAGAAATTTGTCAAAATCAAGATAAAACCCTTGAATGAGTAGGTGTTATAAAACTTTGGACCGGTAGTGTGTATGTTTTTGCTCTTTGCTCTTTGTTATAGAGCCAAAAAGATTGGAGAAGTGGTTTACCCATACATCTCCATTTTGGATAGATAGCTCTTTGTGTTGTTGTTTGTTTAGTGTTTTCCAATTTTCCCAGAAGTGGTTAGAGTCTATGGATTCCTTCTTTTTCCGTAGTGTATTTCTGTATTGTTTTAGTGATTCACCATAGTGAAGGCGTAGGCTCAGATTTTCTGGGTCTCTATGTTTTTGTTTGGACAGGTTTCTCAATTTCTTTCTTAGGTTTTTGCATTCTTCATCAAACCATTTGTCCTTGTTGTTACTTTTCTTCGGTTTTCTGTTTGACATTTTGAGATTTGATAGGGAAGCTGAGATGTCAAATATACTGTTTAGGTTTTCTACTGCCAAGTTTACGCCTTCACTATTATAGTGAAATGTTTTCTCCAGGAAGTTGTCTAAAAGGGATTGAATTTGTTGTTGCCTAATTGTTTTTGGTAGGTTTCCACACTACTTTCCTTCCATCTATAGCATTTCTTAATATTATTTAGTTATTTTGGCTTTGATGCCTCATGATTGAGTTTTGCTCTGTTCAAGTGGACAGTGATTTTGCTGTGATCTGATAGGGGTGTCAGTGAGC